>NC_138131.1:80580188-80814591 GCF_964188305.1 Podarcis bocagei
TTACAGAAAAACACGACTGCTCTCTTCAAACTCCAACAGCCGAGAGACAAACTCCACCTGTACTTCCTGTACAGCTCATATTACGCTCTCAGCTAATTCCGGTGCTCTCTGCACTGTTAATTGACTGTCCCTCTGTTTCCCACGGAACAGTCCCAACATTCCCATTATGTTTTGCTTTCAAGCTACCAGCTCGCGGCCGCATTGCTTCTATATCGTAACAGATACATCATATCCTACAGGAGCACAGGAGGAGGCAGGAATGATGGATGTAAAATCTGACAGGTGAGAAACATTGAGGCTTAAAGAGAAGGAGCAATCTGCCATGCAGGGTTTGTTTGTTTTTTAAGTTGCTGTTTTACTTGCTAATGTTAGGAGTAAAAAAAAACCACTTATTGATCTATTAGTAGATCCCAAGCTTCCATTGATGTTTCTCAAACGAAAGGGAAAAGCATTCCCCATGTATTTGCTACAATACTCTGCTCCTCCTTGTAGATGACAAGCCTTGCATATTCTCTCTCTCTTTCTCTCTCTAAATTTGAGAATTCTATTTGTTCTTAAGCTGAATCATTTGTAAACTGTTGTGATTTTGAGGATGTTGGAGGAAGAGGCACTATCCTCCTTGCCTTGACTGAAAATCCCCCCCACTTTTAAAAATCATGGCATTGTCCTCCAATCTCCTCTTCTAGCAGCCTTTCCAACTAAGTTCATCACCTGTGGAGTTAAGAGTGCACTGCTATTAATCTCTTCCATGACATCTTCCCTTGCAATTCACTGTCATTTACTGTTAATTCCATAGGTACCCTCCAGACTACTTCCTAGATTATGACTCTAAAGCAACATGACCCTCTTGTTTTCCCTTATGCTGTTTTTGGTGGCTCTCCTTTCTGTCCGTTCATCAGCCACATGCTCAACATCTTATGGTCCCTTGGCATCAGGAAGATGAGACTTCCAGCGTGATTGACCAGAATGCTGCAACATGATTGCTGGCAGGAGTGAGACCTTGTCAGCATATAACACCTGTGCTCAAAGATCTGCACTGGCTGCTGATTTGCTACCAGGCCAGGTTCAAGGTGTTACTATTGGAAGAACCCTTTGCCTAGAGGACTGCCCTCTGTAAAGTAGGACACTTAGACACCCTGTTAGGGATTGATTAGCTGCTTGTGCGTAAAATCGTGCTCCCTCAGAGTTTGTGCGACCCCACAAACCTCAGTGTGTGACGGAGCTCCTCAGACATGTCTGCTCTAGTCACTAGTAGAGTCCGACAGTGGCTGTCTGCGGAAGCGTTTCCAGCAAAGGAGCTCCTTAACGGAAACGCGTCTCCTGGACTCACGGCGTGACAGTTTCCGGCGAGGTGTAGGTCTCCCTATGTGAGACTCAGATACCTCCCCACTGTTTTCGCTGGAAGCGTCCCTGAGCCCTCCCTCCTGCTCACATTCCCTCAGAGAATCACTCCTCCCCCTGCTGGTGCCTGCTTCAGCTGTTGAGTCTCTTTCTTCCTCCCTGAGCCCCTCCACCACCTGATGCTCCGATGGCAGTTCCCTGACATCCACCTCCCCTCCAGGGCCCCCCTCACCCCCTCCCATTACCTCCCCTCTGGGAGGTGAAGGGCTAAAACCCCGAAAAGAATCTTCCTCATCTTCAGACGTCTCGAACAACTCCCTCCATCGATCGTCGTCCTGGCTCGCTGAATCCTCTTCCTCTTCAGAATCTGGGAACCCCTCCAACTCCTCTTCCTCATCGGTGGTGGCAAAGTATTCCCTTCGGAACCTCGCTACAGGCTGAGGTTTACGTGGGAACCTCTGATGAAAAGTCTCTATTAAAACTTCGTCATTGACATCCTCTGCCCTAACCCAGGTGTTTTCCGACTCCGGTTCCCCTTCCCACATTACCAAATACTCTACTTGATCTCCCTTCCACCTGGAATCAAGGATCTCCGCTACATGGTAGCTGTGTTCCTTCTCCTCCATTGCTGGTCCCCTAGTGACCCTCCCTTCACTGTCTCCTCTATACGGTGACAGCAACGACCTGTGAAAAACTGGGTGCAGCTTCATGTGGTTCGGTAACCGGAGTCTGAAAGCCACTGGGTTGACCTGCTGCATGACTTCAAACGGACCCAGCCTTTTGGGTCTTAACTTCTTACACCCTCCTTTGAATGGCAACCCTTGGGTTGACAGCCACACCTGGTCCCCCACCCTAATGCTTTCACCTTCTCTTCTGTTTTTGTCTGCCTGCCTCTTATATTCCTCCTTAGCCCTGTTTAAGTTGAGTTGGAGCTGGCGATGAATCGCTTCCATTTCTTCAACGAACTGTTCTGCAGCTGGAACGCTCCAGTTCTCCCCTTCCCCCCCTGGGAAGGCTCTGGGATGGCACCCGTGATTAGCCAAAAAGGGGCTCATCCCCGTGGACACGTTCTCTGCATTGTTGTAGGCAAATTCTGCCAACGCCAGCTTCTCCACCCAATCATTCTCTCTGTCATTAACGTAACATCTCAAATATTGCTGGAGAACCCCATTTGCTCTTTCCGCCTGCCCGTTGGTTTCTGGATGACGGGCCGTTGAGAAATTAACCTCTACATGCAGTAAGCTCATGAGCTTCCTCCAGAACCTGGAAGTAAATTGTTTTCCCCGGTCTGAAACCACCCTCAAGGGGGCGCCATGCAGCCGAAACACATTCTCTACAAACAATTTGGCTGTTTCTTCTGCTGTGACCGCATGTGAGCAGGCTATAAAGTGGGCCATTTTAGTTAACAGGTCTACCACCACCATGATGGCTGTTTTCCCTCTAGACCTTGGCAGATCAGTCATGAAATCTATTGCCACTGCTTCCCACGGTCTTTCAGGTGTGGGCAGTGGTTCTAATAAACCAGCCGGCGCCCGCCTCTCCCCCTTGGCTCTTTGGCATTGTTCACACCCTCTCACATACTCCCGCACATCTTCCCTGACCTTGGGCCACCAAAATTCCCTAGTAACCAGCCACATGGTCTTGTGTTGCCCAAAATGCCCTGCTGTGGGACTATCGTGCAACTGCTTGAGTATCTTCTCCCTCAATTCCCCTTCGGGTATATATAACGCTCCCTTGTAATACAATGCCCCATTTCTCTCCTCAAAACCACCGGGTTTGTCTTCCTCCCTCCTGAGACCCCTGAGTTTGTCCTGGGCGTATGCATCAAGCACCGTACCCTCTACCAATTCCCTTTGTCCCACCAAAGTCGCCCCACACACCCAGCGATCCTCTGGGATGATATGGGTTTCTTCAGGTGCTCCCTCCCCCTCCAAATATTCAGGTTTGCGTGAGAGAGCGTCCGCCCTAACATTCTCTGGGCCTGGCACGTAACAAATCTCAAAGTTAAATTTGGAGAACTCCTGGGCCCATCTCAACTGCCTTTGGTTGAGCACTCGCGCAGTTCTCCAATACTCTAGATTTTTATGGTCCGTGCACACTTGCACCTTATGTTGTGCACCAATTAGCAGATGCCTCCATCTCCGGAACGCCTCATGAATCGCAAGAAGTTCTCGGTCGTACACCGTGTAGTTCCTCTCGGATTTGTTCAGCTTTCGCGAAAAGAAGGCACACGGTCGCCACTCTGACTCCTCCTTTCCCGGCTGCAGAAGAAGCACCGCCCCTATGGCTCTGTCAGATGCGTCTGTTTCGACCCTTAGCTTCCTTTGTAAATCCACATGCAGAAGTTGTTCTTCAGAGGCGAAGGCCCTTTTCAGCTCCTCAAACGCTCGCTCCGCCTCCGCCGTCCATACAAACTTCTTTTTACTGCTGAGACAGTCAGTAATGGGCGCCGTCAGATGGGCGAAGTTGCGGATGAACTTACGATAAAAGTTTCCAAACCCTAGGAACCTCTGCACATCCTTCTTGGTTTTTGGTGTTTTCCAGTCCAGCACCGCCTGCACCTTGCCGGGATCCATGGCCAATCCCTTGTCTGACAGGCGGTACCCCAGGAATTCCACCTCCTTGGTATGAAACTGACACTTCTCCAGTTTCACCCACAGCCTGTTGGCTTGCAGTCTCCTCAACACTTCTCTGACGTCTCTCACATGTTGCTCCTCATTCTCCGAATACACCAACACATCATCTAGGAAAGCAACGCAATTCTTGTAGAGCAAAGGGCCCAGTACATGGTTCATAAAAGATTGAAAGCACGCGGAGCCTGCTTGTAATCCAAATGGCATAACGAGATATTCAAATGCCCCCAAAGGGGTAAACATGGTGGTTTTCCATTCATCTCCTTTCCTTATGCGTATCAGGTTGTACGCCCCCCTTAGATCCAGCTTTGTAAAAATCTTTCCCTTCCGCACCCTGGTCAAAATATCATCAATCCTGGGCATAGGGAACACCACTGGTTCAGTCACTGCGTTCAACCTCCTAAAGTCACATACAAGTCTCGGCTTGTCCGCTTTTTTTTGTCCACAAAAAACACTGGGCTACCCCCCGCTGCTTTGGACTCTCTGATGAAACCTCTCTTCAGGTTCTTGTCAATAAACTCTCGCAACTCCTGCATTTCCCTGTCTGACATGGCATACAACTTGCCCACAGGAAGCTGTGCTCCAGGGAGTAAATTGATCTGGCAATCAAAGGGCCTATGCGGGGGTAGTTGGTCAGCTTCCTTCTCGCTGAACACGTCGCTGAGATCTGCATACTGTGGTGGTACCTTCACCTTCTCCATTACTTCAGTCCCTGCTAGGGTGGCTTGGGCCCCTGCTGAACCCTTTTCCCCTTTGCAGTGTTCTAAGCAATGTGCTGAACCAAAGGACACCACTCTTTGATGCCAGCCAACCAGCGGATCATGTAGAGCTAGCCAGCTCATTCCCAAAATAATGGGAGCGCCTCCCAAGGTGGCCACATTAAACGCTATCAGTTCTGTGTGCCTTGCCACCCTCATGATCATTGGGACCGTCTGCAAGCTGACTCCTCCTCCCAACAACTCCCTGCCATCGATCGTGGTCACCTGCAGGGGGTTGCTTAAAGGGATAGTCTGTATCTGGTGTTCAGCAGCAAACTCCTTGCTCATAAAATTGCAGGAGCTGCCTGAGTCCAATAGCGCCTTTATTTTTAGGGGGTGTCCATTTTGCAGCTCTAGCAACACTTCAATCACTAGAGCAGGTCGAGGAGCTTCTGGCACGGGCACTTTCACTGCTCTTTGGCCTGGCTGCAGTGCCCCGATTGTGGCAACCAGGCGTTGGCTTTTACCTGCTCCGTCTCCCCCTGCTCTTCCCCCTCAACAGCTCCCACCATCCCTTGCCATTCCTTCCTCTGGGGGCAGACTCTGGCAAAGTGGCCTGGCTGTTGGCAGAGATAGCATTTCCGGGCGCCCTTTCCCTCCTTCTTAGCCCCCTCGCTGGGTTTTGAAAATGCGCGCGCGCGCGCTGTCCCGATTTCCATCGGCTCTGCCGGCGGGAAAGCTGGCTCAGGAATGTCTGGAATGCGGAACTCCTTCCAACGTTCCCCTCTCCCTTCCCGCCTCTCCAAGGCTCTTGCCTCCTGACGCGCTCCTATGGTCAGCGCAGATTTGGTCAGCTGATCCATAGACCCCGCCCTGGGGCTCCGTGACAGCTCGTCTTTCACAGCCGACGAAAGACCTTCTTCAAATAGCATCTGAATGGGTGCCGCCGATAAATCCCAACCCAGTCTGTGAACCAGCATGGTAAACTCAGTCCAGTACTCACGGACAGATCGGCTTCCCTGCTTGCAAGCCATTAGCTGTCTGCGCACCACCCCTTCCTCAATATCGCTGGAAAACATGATATCCATTGCACGAAAGAACTTCATCGTGTCCTTTAGTACGTCATTGTGCGTTGCCATCAGGGGTCGAACCCAGTCTCTCGCCCCCCTCTCAAGATGCCCAATCACGAAAGCAACTCGTGATTCCTCATCAGGGAATTCATCAAACTGCACATTAAGTGCATATTGCATCTCTGTCCTAAAGGCATGGTAATCCTTGGGGTCCCCCCCAAACTTCTGCACCAATCCTGGTACCTTTCTGGGGAACTGAGTGGCTCTCCCCTTCTTGTCTGCATCCTGAGCCCTTCTCTCCTCCAGCCTCGCCGTCTGCAGCGCCAGTTGGACCTCCAACGCTCGGTATCTATCTTCCAAGCTTGGACCAGCCCCAACCCCAGCTCCTCCGGTTCCGGTTGGTTCGCTCATGATGCTTTCTCTTGCACAGGCAGCGTACAAAGACTGTCGGACTGCTGTTAGGGATTGATTAGCTGCTTGTGCGTAAAATCGTGCTCCCTCAGAGTTTGTGCGACCCCACAAACCTCAGTGTGTGACGGAGCTCCTCAGACATGTCTGCTCTAGTCACTAGTAGAGTCCGACAGTGGCTGTCTGCGGAAGCGTTTCCAGCAAAGGAGCTCCTTAACGGAAACGCGTCTCCTGGACTCACGGCGTGACAGTTTCCGGCGAGGTGTAGGTCTCCCTATGTGAGACTCAGATACCTCCCCACTGTTTTCGCTGGAAGCGTCCCTGAGCCCTCCCTCCTGCTCACATTCCCTCAGAGAATCACTCCTCCCCCTGCTGGTGCCTGCTTCAGCTGTTGAGTCTCTTTCTTCCTCCCTGAGCCCCTCCACCACCTGATGCTCCGATGGCAGTTCCCTGACACACCCTAATGGTAAAAAGTGTTTTTCAACCCAGTTGACTTGGTGGAACACCAATCAGGAAAACTATATTTCCCCCAGTTCCTTGAATGCCCCTTTATCCAGAGCAGCCCCACTCGGTCAAGGCCAATAGCTGGAAAGCAATAGGGATCACACACTCACATGGAATGAATGGAGGGATGGATGGGCGTCACAGACACTTTTAAACTACACTTTGATATCACCCCAGACAATCTCCCACATCAAACAGCCCACTTAGGTAAGGTCTCTGTACATAGCTGGTTTTCCTGTCTGGTTCTTGACACCCCCTACTCAGAAATATTTTTTTTATCAAAGAGTGAATAAACTTTTACAGCCTATGGACAACACTCCCATGCAGTCAACCTTCCAGGGCCTGCAAACCAGTGGGGCTGGGACAAACAGTGAGTGTGGCTGATAAAAAAAGAGGGTGAGGCCACCTGTCTCTTTTTCATATGCTTCTCTCTGTAGTGCCAGATCTAGGGCAGTGCAGGCTGTTCCCCTGCTCAGGGTGCTGAGCCAAGGGGGCATAAAATAATAATAATAGTAATAATAATATTGGTAGTAGCAATAATAATAGTAATAATAATAATAATAATTAATACTTATATTCATGTGGGTACCTACTGAGAAACCCCATTAAAAAGCAACTGTACCAAAAGGAATTACTGTGGAAATAAAATATATTGGGGAAAGTGCCAAATTTTGTCCTCACTTAGAAAACCGTATTAGCAAAGTCTACCCCTGCTCTCTGTCATTCATACACAAATCCACATGCATGCAGGTAAAAGGTAAATGTAAGGTAAAGGACCTTACATACATAGTCAAAGGCGTCTATGCGGTGTGGCGCTCATCTCACTTCAGGCTGAAGGAGCAGACAGCTTTCTGGGTCATGTGGCCAGCATTCTGGTGCACCGGGACACTGTGATAGAAGCCAGAGTGCATGGAAACGCCGTTTACCTTCCCCCTGGAGCAGTACCTATTTATCCACTTGCACAGGTATGCTTTCAAGCTGCGAGATTGGCAGAAGCTGGAACAGAGCAACAGGAGCTCACCCTGTCTCAGGGGTTCGAACCACCAACCTTCTGCTCAGCAAGCCCAAGAGACTCAGTGGTTTAAGACCACAGCTCCACACATAATGCTCCCACACATCCATTTTCATGCATAACACACCTGCTCATTCACTCACACTCATTCTTTTTCATTCCCTCTCTTTCATGTTCAGGGATTGACCAACAAGCCTTCTTTGCACAAGGTGAGAAAGAAACATTTTCATCACAAAATTGCACAGATGCCACTCCAGCCCCATCTTGACCATCATAGTATCTCTCATCTTTCAACTTACATGCCCGCTTTCTCTCTTGCACCATGCGGAATGAAACTGGTCTCCATATCCCTAGACGGGAAATGCTTGGGTCCACATAGTAGCAGGGCCCAGGACTCTCCGTGATCGAGATCACTTGCAAAGGAAAGAAGAATTGTCTGCATGAGGCATGGTGTGGATTCTGAGCTATTTAGCTTGGTTACAATGACTGACTTCCTATCCGATATCAATTAAAGGCACCCACTAGCTAGATAGCAGTGAATATGTTAAGCTCCGCCCCCCTGCACCTCCATTCCTGTTATCCTTCAACATGGCTTAAGTGTAGATCATCCTCTTCCCACTAAGGTCCACAGCTGTACAACTGAGAACCCTGATTTTTGTGCAACCATAATAATCAGCAGTATAAGACCCTCCAGCCCTTGCTGGACTACAACTCCTATCATTCTTGACCATGCTGACTGGGGCTGATGGGAGTTGTAGTCAAGAAACAACTACATCAGCCCCCTACATGCAGTGCCATTGATCCAGTTGGAATGGAAACTTTGGAAAGCCACCCAGCTCTTGATCATGGATCACCCAGGTCCCATCAACTGTGGCCCTGATAATTAGAGAGTCCCAAAAACACAGGTTGTCAATCTCTGTTCAAATGTTTTGTCAGCAAATTTAACAGTTGTTTAGCCAGCTTCACCCTGTGGGTCAGTTAATGCTGTTGGGAAAACCCAAATAACACAGAACCTAACTTGTCAGCATCTTACATCTTTCACTGGATTTCACACGCGTTGTGTAGGCTGGCTCAGCATACTTGGTGAAGTCATGGTCCTTAATGCCAGTGAGAGGCTACCTACCATACTTCCCAGGTCCTGGCCCTGCAAGAGAACCACAAGGGGGGGAGGAATAAAATAATGGGAAGACAACCCGGAACCATTAGCATTTGCAGATTATGAGCTGCCACACTGGGTAAAAGGGCAAAATGGAATAATATATTGTGTTGAATAATATATTGAATAATATATTGGGTTTTGGAGCTACAGCTCTCTAGGTGTTGTTGTTGTTGTTTAGTAGTTTAGTCGTGTCCGACTCTTCGTGACCCCATGGACCAGAGCATGCTGGGCACTCCTGTCTTCCACTGCCTCCCGCAGTTTGATCAGACTCATGTTTGTAGCTTCGAGAAC
Source organism: Podarcis bocagei (assembly GCF_964188305.1). Taxonomy (NCBI): domain Eukaryota; kingdom Metazoa; phylum Chordata; class Lepidosauria; order Squamata; family Lacertidae; genus Podarcis; species Podarcis bocagei. Next base: position 80,589,305 of record NC_138131.1, read on the forward strand.
ACTGTCCAACCATCTCATCCTCCGTCGTCCCCTTCTCCTTGTGCCCTCCATTTTTCCCAACATCAGGGTCTTTTCCAGGGAGTCTTCTCATGAGGTGGCCAAAGTATTGGAGCCTCAGCTTCACAATCTGTCCTTCCAGTGAGCACTCAGGGCTAATTTCCTTAAGAATGGATGTGTTTGATCTCCAGGTGTTGCTGCACTGCAACTCCCATCATCTCTGACCATTGAACCAGACTGGCTGGGGCTGATGGAAGTCCCACAACATACTTTTCTTCTCCCTCTGGTAAAATCTCGCTAGCCTTGGGCCAGGATATTTGCATTGCAATAGGAAGTGAGCATTACAAGGCACCTGAATTCTTCTGTGGCTCGGACTATAATTCAAGCCAGAGAAGATTTCCCATTTTACTCAACCACCTATGCTCTGCCTGTACTTTCCCAACCCCCTTCCTTCATCCCCTTTAAACAAGCGTTACCCTGGTAGGACAACAGCAGTGGTGACATACCAGCCACAGGAAAAGGAAATCAAAAGAAAAAAAATATTATTAGCCTGACTCCCTCCTTTGGCAATCTTCACAGAACTCTAGCCCAATGGTTGCCATCAATTTGATTTGAATAAATTTTATAATGAAATGATTTTAGAATGTTGTATTATTTTATTGTTGTTAGCTGCCCTGAGCCCAGCTTCGGCTGGGGAGGGCGGGATATAAATAAAATTTATTATTTATTATTATTTATTAACAAGGAAATATGCACTGTCTCGCATGCTAGCAGTACTCTTGGAAGAAAGTTCTGATGGTGACTGAGAAATGTAGATCAGTTTCCTTCTTTGGTTTCCACAAGAACAAAAAAGGAACCCTGATGGATCAAGCCAGCCAGCCACCGAGTCCAGCATCCTGTTCTCACAGGGGCTAACCAGATGCCAGAGGGTCTTTCAACAATGCTGTTGAACACATCCAGACTGGCAAAGATATGGGTACCTCTGTATTCCTGATCTCCTTCTCTCTCTTGCTTCATCTATTCCCACAGCTCACCTTTATACTTGGCACTGATGGACGCATACTGCTTCTTGATGGCCGGCACTCTGGCTGGATGCTTAGAGATACCAGAAAGACAACTAACAGGCTGAGCTGCACCTTTGGCTCTGGAAGTCGGCATTGGAGTGTGCCCACTGCAGTGGGGAGTCGTATGTGTCACCAGTGCTCTGGGGAATGAAAGTAAATGAATGAATGCAAGTCCAACCTACAATAAAATGTTGCACCATGGAGTGTTGCAGCTCAGGGTTCCAGCTACTCTGTTCTACCCCACCCCAAACAGTATTCAATTTCCACTAAGTATGCTAAGTTCACATTGGGCTATTTGGGGAGGGGGGAGTGTTCTTCTCTGAGGGATCTTATCCTATCCTATCCTATCCTATCCTATCTTCAAACCTTGCCGTTTTCTCCAGGCTTGCTGAGCCCTCCGTCTTGCACAGATGGTGCTGTTTTGGCCACATAAGGACCATAAGTGCTAAAAGAATGGAGATTGCTGCTTGTTTATGTGATTTAATGGCATGTACCTAGGCCAGGGTAGCCAACATCCCAAGAGCTTGTTGGACTCCAACTCCCATCAGCCCCAGTCACCATGGGATGATGGGAGTTTTAGTCCAACAACAGACAGAGAAGAGCCCCTTTGCAGCCCCTGCACTGTAAGGGCTAAGGGAATGAGGGTGAATCCAGAGGTCTGTGTGCCTTTGTTTATTTAAACCAGGAATGGGAGGCTCAGCCCAGGAGCCACATGCCACCAACCAGACCTCTCTCTCTCTGACCATTAGCACTCTCTCCAGGTCACAAGCCTCCCTGCCCCTGCTTTGTGCCCTCTTCAAGTGCTTTTGCCTGGCTGGAATGTGAGATCAAAGCCTCTTGCTTTCCTGGATGAAGATGGGGGCAGGGGTAGGTATAGAAACTTGGAGGGTATGTGGAGCTGGATTATAGCCTAATGCACAAAGAGTCCCTCCTGTTGCTCCACCCAGTTTTTGTATCTAACCCCATTCAACACTGGTACATGGCCCTCAGATGGTTATCAAATATGGCCCTTGCACTAAAAAAAAAAGCTTATCGACCCCTGATTTTACTGCCCCCCCCCCAGCCTGCCTTTCAACAACAAGGTCCCCAAGGCAGCTCAGAACAATTTAAAATGAACAACATGGAATGAAATTGCAACCATAAAATATAATTGCAAGCAGCTCAAGCAACAGTACCACGATCCCAAACAGCAGAAGGAAAACAATAGAAATGATTAATAGCAAAATAGCCATGTAGAAAACACACCAAAAGAAACATGCAAGGGGAACCAGCAGGCAGGAGTTGGGGAAATAGTTTCATGTGTGTTGATAGCATTAAGTAAAGCCCCAATAAACAGCGCTTAGTTTAACTATGGAACTCCCTCCCACAGGAGGCAGTGCTGACCACCAACATGGATGGCTTTTAAAGAGGACTGGATAAATTCACAGAGGAGGATAAAGCTATCAATGACAACTAGTCAGGACAACAGTGGAATTTGCTGCCAAGGAGTGTGGTGGAGTCTCCTTCTTTGGAGGTCTTTAAGCAGAGGCTTGACAACCATATGTCAGGAGTGCTCTGATGGTGCTTCCTGCTTGGCAGGGGGTTGGACTCGATGGCCCTTGTGGTCTCTTCCAACTCTATGATTCTATGATTCTATGATTCTATGACTATGTCCTGCTTCTGAATACCAGCTGCTGGAAACATGGGAGGAGAGTGCTTGGATCCTGCTTGCAGGTTTCCCACAGGCAACTGGTTGGTCACTGTGAGAACAGAATGCTGAACTAGATGCCCTTTGGCCAGATCCAACAGATTCTTATGTTCTTACGTTCTTATTTGTTCGCAGCAAAGCACACTCACCATTGATGTGTGGAATTTGCTGCCACAAGACTTGTTGAATCTAGGATAACTCAGTTGGTGCAGCATGGGACTCTTAATCTCAGGGTCATGGGTTCGAGCACCATGTTGGGTAAAAGATTCTTGCATGGCAGGGGGTTGGACTAGATGACACTCATGGGCCTTCCCAACTCTACAGTTCTGTGATTCAATGATGGACGAAAGGCTAGATAGGGATCTCCATCCTTTTCAGTAACATGCATTTGGGGACCCATTTCTTCATCATTGACCATATATTTGCATGGTGGAAGTATTGGTGGAAGTCCTGACCCACCAGCTGAAGACCTAGATGGCATTGAAGGGGGAGTATTTATTTAGCTAGTTGTTTTCTTACATTTATATCCTGCTTATATTTGGCATGAGTAAGCTGTCGCCTGCCCTTTTCCAGGTACCAAAATACTGATTCCAGACATTCCAAGCATAAGTCTGACCCTTCCCCCCGGAGAACCACAACTGTGTCCACCCTAATCCCAGAGCCCTTCAGGACAGAGGAGCAGAATGAAGGGAGCACCACCTCCAGAGCATGGGACCAGGCCTGATCCCTCACCCTGAGCACTTTGGAGGGGGTGGGGAATAAAACTTAAATACAGGGCACAAAAACAATGCCTTTTGTCATCTCCTTGTAGTGGCATGGTCTGTGGGGCAGCATTTGGAGAATACAAACAATTTCTTCTGTGTCTTTCTAATTCTCTGGAGTTTCTAAGAGAGGTGGCAACTGGCCTTTGCATTGCTATGCTCCCTAACCCTAATCATGCTAATACACAGCAAACAAAGGTCTTAGGATTTCAGTTACCAATCAAAGTAGCAATTGGTTGTGTCAGTCACCCATACCGCTGATGCTGCTTCTCTGGATGGAATGGAAATCTGGATGTAGATTTCAATAAGGAGTGGGGATGTTACTCAGCTTTCCAATTCCTCCTCTACCCCCTCCTTTTTGGAACATAAACAATGCCTCATGTCGCAATTCGCTCCCAGGTTGCCCAGGCGATGCTGATGCAAGTGTGGAACCAGACTTGTTTATTTCCATATTACCATGGTTCTGGCAGAATACTCTCCCCCTCCCTCCCTCCCTCCCTCCCTCCCTCCCTCCCTCCCTCTCTCTCTCTCTCTCTCTCTCTCTCTCTCTCTCTCTCTCTCTCTCTCTCTTGTGTGCTGCTAATACAAGTCCTCCTTCCTTGCAAGTTACCAGCCCGGGGGGGGGGGGGAGAGCCACAAGCCCAAAATACCACATTTTGTTTCATAAGACCCATGGGCATAGCTAAGGGGGGGGGGGACAGAGGGCAGCTGCTCCCTATCAAATAAAACAATAGAAATACTTAACTGACCAATCATGTCATTTCTGCCCCGCTAACAAAAGTCCTCGCTATGCCCATGCTAAGACCATGTTCCCCATTCCTTTGCCTTCATATGATATAGTATTCATTGATTTTTTTGGTTCCATTTTTTCGTTTTATTTGCAGCATTTGTATTCTAACCTTCCCCCATTCCCAGGAGCTCAGAGAGGGGTGTTTGCACAGGCTGCCTGGGCAACAATGACCACATCCCAGTTAAAATGAAAACAAAAAGTCCAGAAAGCATAAAAAAATGAACCTCAAAGCAAAAGAGAATGTTTCTCAATATGAACAGAGGGATGGAGAGGAAATTCAGTTCCCTTAACATGAAACTGACCCAATTCACCCTTCCTTAAACAAGAGGCACACTGAAACGCAGCTTTCTTTTGAAATTTGCACTTCTTGGAATTTTGCCACATGGTTCTCCAACAAAAAACAATGTGGACATACTGTCAGGGAACTGACATCGGAGCAGAGGGGAGAGGCGAGGCTCCCGGACTCTGCAGGAGAGGGGACAAGTAAGGGAAGAGAGAGAACGTCATCTGGGGAAGGAAGTCCAGGTGACACCAGGAAGAAGGGAGAGGCAGAGAGCAGCTCGGACGTGAGGCTCCGAGACACTTCCAGTGAAGTCAGTGAGGAGGGTGGAGGACCACCACTCGGCACGCCCACTCTGCGCAGAAGGCTTCCGCGCAGAGAGGCGAGGCGAAGGTTGTCCGTTAAGGAATTCTTTTTTAAAAAAAAATAAAATATTTATTGCAATTTTTTAAACAACGAACAAACCACCAAACATATAAAATACCATCACCATACAGACAGAAAAAGTCAAAGCAAAGTTAAGAAATAAACAAAGAATAAAAGAAGAATACATATAAAACACAGTTGTTCATAAGTCATATTTTCATAATCTTTGGACTTCCCCGCATCTCCCTTCCCTGCGTTCTCAGTCACATAGTTATAGACAGCAATTTATTACCTTATTTCAATTCTTATTTTGTAAATCTCGGATATTATGTCCCAACTTTTAAATAACTTTATCGTAAATTAAACTGCTTGATTTAAACATAATATTGCTTCAAATTTCATCATTTCCTTAAACCTCACTTATTCTCATATATTTTACAACAAAGTTTCTGCTGCCGTGTTACTTTCAATCGTGCATTCTCCTAACATTCATACAGTTTGTAGTGTTTTTGTAAATAGTCTTTAAATTTTTTCCAATCCTCTTCCACCGTCTCTTCTCCCAGGTCCCGGATTCTGCCAGTCATTTCAGCCAGTTCCATGTAGTCTATCAGTTGCGTCTGCCATTCTTCCAGTGTGGGTAAATCTTGGGTCTTCCAGTGCTTTGCAATGAGTATTCTTGCTGCTGTTGTTGCATACATAAAAAAGGTTCTATCTTTCTTTAACACCCCTTGGCCGACAATGCCCAAAAGGAAGGCCTCTGGTTTCTTAAGGAAGGTATACTTAAATACCTTTTTTAACTCATTATAGATCATTTCCCAGAAAGCCTTTACTTCCGGTCGGCGCCAGCGTTTATGGCGGTCCTCTTTCCGAGCTCCGGAGGAGGACTGCTCCACGAGTTCGGGTCTGACCCACTACGGCAAGTGGGGGGACCCCTAAAATCACAGGCGCGGATGCCTGTGAACAAGGAGACTCGGTGGGCACCAGAAGCGCCCCTCTTTACTGCCTTTTTAAAGGCTCTTGAACGGCATCGGGAGAGCGCGGTGCTGAGAGTCGCTACCCAGCCCGCAGAGTGAAGCCGCGTCGCCATTGACGGAGAGCGCCGATTCCTTCCTGCAAATTGAATTCGGATTGAAAACCCCGTGAGTAGGATTGAATGACTATCGGGAACTTTTAAATTTAAATTGGAAATTTGGCCGGAAATGGGGGAGGTTAAAATCAAGGAAGTCTGCCTTCCCCCGACTGCATGACAGATGAAGCAACGAAAAACAAAGAGCTGCATCTGAAGGGAAATAACAATAGGACTATTTAAGCCTGGCATTTGGATATAAATCTCCTCTCTAGCAGGCAGGGGCAGAGGGGAGGGAAAGTAACCTCATTAACCTGCATGATTTTTGAAAGAGAAAAACTTTCCGCTGCCTCAATCCCCTGAGACGGACTGTCAAAATAAGATACCAGGACAGTGAAAAGATTTTAGAAACTTGTTACAAGGCTACATAGTTGAGGACTTAACTGATACAAAGTTTTGGGGTTTTGCTGCTACAATATACCAGACTGGACTGTGTTGACAGAGAAACTACATAGAAAAAGTGTTGCAGCATTTATATTGAAGTTTCCTGGTTTCTTTGTTCTATATTCTTTGTTTCCTTCACTTGGACATTATGTTTTGCCCCCTCTAGAGGGCTGAGAAGTAACAGTTGCAGAATAACAGATTAAGACAGTGGGATTTTCCATTTGGAAATTGTTCCTGTGAGAACGTCCTTGGGACATGAGTGGCCCAGCAGAGGAGATAACTACGAGAGCTAAAGCAAAACAGCAGCAACAGCAACAGAAGAAAAGAGGCTCAATATCAAGTTTAACACCGACAGGTGCAGCTGGGCAGGAAAAAGTGACGGCTGTCTCCATGGAGTCAATGACACAGGCGTTACTCAAGATAAATCAATCCCTGGAAGCTTTGACACAGCAGAGTACATAAAATTCACAAAAACTAACAGAATTAACAGCAAGGCTGGATTTGAATACGAAAAGTGTGATATCCAACACAGAATCTATAAATAAACTGATTGAAGAAAACTCGGCAACACGTAAAATCGCAGAGGATGCCAGAAAGATTGCTGAGGAGACACAGGAAAAATTAGAACTGTTTTCTAAAAAAGTGTATGAACATGATGCGGCCTTGTCTTTGATGGAATTACAGAGAAAGGAGAGAAATTTGAAATTAAGACTAATTCCTGAAAGTGAAGGAGACAGCCTTGTGGAGTTCCTTACACAAGAGTTTTCTGACTTTTGGCAGGAAGAATTGGAGGAAGAAGAATTTAAGATAATAACAGCATTTAGACTGGGCAGGAGACAAAACAGAAAGACTCCGAGGGATTGCCTGATTACTTTCAGATCCAAGGAAGAAAGAGACAAAATACTGAAACTACATTACCAAAAGGCCTTGGAAATTGGAAATTCTCATATACAGATTTTTAAGGACATCCCTAAATATATTTTGGAGGTGAGAACCTTCTATAAAGATCTGGTCTACCTGCTGAAAAAGAACAACATACTCTTCAGGTGGGAGTTTCCACAAGGACTGTCCTTTAACTACAAGGGAAAGAAGGTGAAAATAAAAACAATTCAAGACAAAGAGAAATTCTTGGAGAGAAACCACGAGGATCTGCAGAAGGGAACGGTAGACCCAATCTCAGAGCAAAAAAGAGTAGTGGACATTCTGAATCTATCATTTGGGCTTAAACCACCACCATCAGAGGAAGAGCAACAACTTGGAGCGGTAGGAGGAGTAAGTGACAAATAACAAGATGGCCCTGCAATTCCTTAGTTGGAATTGTAATGGGCTGAACATGCCCACGAAAAGACGCCAAGTTTTTCATATTTTGAAAAGAGAACAATTGGATTTGATCTGTTTACAAGAAACCCATGTGACCAGGGTACACAGAAAACTACTTATAAATAAAAGATTAGGACAAGAATTCATCTCATCGGACAAAGTTAAGAAAAGAGGAGTGGTGATTTATGCAAAAGAGAAATTGGCCCCAAAAATGATGTTTAAAGATGAACAAGGAAGATACCTGGCAGTGGAAATACAAGTACAAGGAGAAAAATTGTTAATAGTTGGAATCTATGCACCAAATGAAGGGAAGGCGGAATTCTTCAAGAAGTTGCATGAAACTCTGATGGATTATTTGGACTATAACGTAGTAATTATGGGAGATATGAATGGTGTGGTTTCTACAAATATGGACAAGGCACAAAGACTGACAATCTCCAAGGAAGGGAGACTTCCGAAGACCTTCTTTGAAATGACTGAAAATATGGACTTAATAGATATTTGGAGAACAAGGAACCCTCTCGAGAGAGAGGGAACTTTTTTCTCTCAAGCAATGATGACCTGGACCAGAATCGACCAAATTTGGATTACTAGTGGGATGGCTCCAAAGATTAAAAAAATAGAAATCTGCCCAAAGACTTGCTCCGACCATAACGCCGTGAAGATGGAGATGAAACTTACAACAACTGGTCAATTCAGATGGAGGATGAATGACACCCTGTTTCGAGACGAGGAGATCCACAGAAAGGCCCAAAAAACCTTAAAGGACTATTTTGAAATAAATTTAAATTAAAAGAGTGGTCTGGGACGCAAGCAAAGCTGTGATGCGAGGATTTTTGATTCAACAAAATTCAATAAAAAAGAGAAAGCAAAATGAGAAGAAGGAAAAGATTTTGGAAAAGATAAAAGAAGGAGAGAAAAGATTAAGATCAAAACCAAAGTGTGATGGGATGATTAGCTGCTTGTGCGTAAAATCGTGCTCCCTCAGAGTTTGTGCCACTCCACAAACCTCTGTGTGTGACAGAGCTCCTCAAACATGTCTGCCCTAGTCACTCATAGATTCCGACAGTGGTTGCTTTCGGAATCGTCTCCAGCATAAGAGCTCCTTAACGGAAACCCGCCTTCTGGACTCACGGCGTGACAGTTTCCGGCGAGGCGTGGGTCTCCCTATGGGAGCCTCGGATACCTCCCCACTGTTCTCGCTGGAAGCGTCTCTGAGCCCTCCCTCCTGCTCGCATTCCCTCAGAGAACCACTCCTCCCCCTGCTGGTTCCTGCTTCAGCTGTTGAGTCTCTTCCTTCCTCCCTGAGCCCCTCCACCACCTGTCCCTCCGATGGCAGTTCCCTGACATCCACCTCCCCTTCAGGGCCCCCCTCACCCCCTCCCATTTCCTCTCCTCTGGGAGGTGAAGAGGTAAAACCCCGAAAAGAATCTTCTTCATATTCAGACGTCTCGAACAATTCCCTCCATCGATCGCCGTCCTGGCTCGCTGACTCCTCCTCCTCCTCGGAATTTGCGAACCCCTCCAACTCCTCTTCTTCGTCGGTGGTGGCAAAGTATTCCCTCCGGAACCTCGCTACAGGCTGAGGTTTACGTGGGAACCTCTGATGAAAAGTTTCTATTAAAACTTTGTCATTGACATCCTCTGCCCTAACCCAGGTGTTTTCCGACTCCGGTTCCCCTTCCCACATTACCAAATACTCTACGTGATCTCCCTTCCACCTGGAATCGAGGATCTCCGCTACATTGTAGCTTTGTTCCCTTTCCTCCATTGCTGGTCCCCGAGTGACCCTCCCTTCTCTGTCCCCTTTATACAGTGACAGCAATGACCTGTGGAAAACTGGGTGCAGCTTCATGTGGTTCGGTAACCGGAGTCTGAAAGCCACTGGATTGACCTGTTGTGTGATTTCAAATGGACCCAGTCTTTTGGGTCTTAACTTCTTACAACCCCCTTTGAAGGGTAACCCTTGGGTTGACAGCCACACTTGGTCCCCCACCCTAATGGTTTCACCTTCTCTCCTGTGTTTGTCTGCCTGCTTCTTATATTCCTCCTTGGCCCTGTCTAAGTTAAGTTGGAGCTGGCGATGGATAGCTTCCATTTCTTCTACGAACTGTTCGGCAGCTGGAACGCTCCATCTCTCCCCTTCCCCCCCTGGGAAAGCCCTGGGATGGCACCCGTAATTTGCCAAAAAGGGGCTCATCCCCGTGGACACGTTCTCCGCATTGTTGTATGCAAATTCCGCCAATGCCAACTTCTCCACCCAATCATTCTCTCTGTCATTGACGTAACACCTCAAATATTGTTGGAGGATGCCATTGGCTCTTTCCGCCTGCCCATTGGTTTCAGGATGCCGGGCAGTCGAGAAATTTACCTCTACATGTAGTAAGCTCATGAGCTTCCTCCAGAACCTGGAAGTAAATTGTTTTGCCCGGTCTGAAACCACCCTAAAGGGGGCGCCATGCAACCTAAACACATTTTCTACAAACAATTTAGCGGTTTCTTCTGCCGTGACCGCATGCGAGCAGGCTATAAAGTGTGCCATTTTGGTTAACAGGTCTACCACAACCATGATGGCTGTTTTCCCCCTGGACCTTGGCAGATCAGTCATGAAATCTATAGCCACTGCTTCCCAAGGTCTTTCTGGTGTGGGTAGAGGTTCTAATAACCCTGCCGGCGCCCGCCTTTCCCCTTTGGCTCGCTGGCATTGGTCACAACTCCTCACATACTCCCGCACGTCTTCCCTGACCTTAGGCCACCAAAATTCCCTGGTCACCAGCCACATGGTTCTGTGTTGCCCAAAATGCCCCGCTGTGGGGCTATCGTGCAGCTGCTTGAGTACCTTCCCCCTCAACTCTCCTTCAGGTATATATAACGCTCCCTTGTAGTATTTTTTTTTTTTAAAATAATTTTTATTAAATTTCTTTTATGCACACAAAAGAAAAAAACAAAACATTCAGCAAAAAATCACGACACTTAAGTACTATGAAAGAAAAAAAGAAAAGAAAAAAAAAGAGAAATAAAGAATCAGACAAAAGAGAAAAGAAGAAAGACAAAAAACTACAACATAAAGACATAAAAACTGTCGACTTCCTTCCCTACTGATTTCGGGTTTCCACTTTCAGTAGTTATCTTTTTACCGCTGGTTTTTGTTTTAGATTTGCACATCGGGAGTTTTACAACAGACCTGCTGTATTTGGTAAGTTTTTAAAATTACCTTCAAAATAGGCCATAAATTTACTCCAGTCTTCTTTTAACTTTGTATTTTTGTGATTTCTGATTTTTTGTGTCAATCTTGCTAATTCAATAAAGTCATGTAGTTTTAATTGCCAGTCCCTCACCGTTGGAAGATTTGTGCTTTTCCAATTTTGAGCAATTAGCATTCTGGCCGCTGCTGTTGAATATTGGAATAGAATTTTATCTTTTTCTTGAATTTCTTTCCCGACCATCCCTAATAGAAAGGCCTCTGGGTTCTTGGGAAATGTATATCTAAATATCTTTTTTAACTCATTGTATATCTGATCCCAAAATTTTTTAATTTCCTCACAAGTCCACCACATATGTATGAAATTACCTTCTTTTGTCCTGCATTTCCAGCAAGCCTTGTCTGTGGTCTTATACATTCTATTCAATTTTTCTGGTGTGAGGTACCATCTGTATATCATTTTTTCTAAGTTTTCCCTAATTGCAGCGCTTGCCGTGAATTTTAATCCCTCTCTCCATAGCTTTGACCATTTTTCATATTCTATATCATGTCCCAGATCTTTTGCCCATTTGACCATAACTTGTTTGATTTTTTCATCTTTGGTTTCCCATTCCAGTAGTATGTTGTACATCTTGGATAGTATCTTCGATTTACTTTCGACTACTTCAATCTGGAATTTGGACTTCTTTTCATTCATTCCTAATTTTTTATCTTCCGTCCATATTGCATTAATTTGGTGGTACTGTATCCAACCCGACAACCTCTCCCTTAGTTCTTCATATGATCTTAGTTTCCAGCTGTCTTGGGATCTCACTAATAGGTCTTCATATGTCAGTTTTTGTACTTCCATGTTTGTTTTTTTGATTGATAACAAATCTGTTGGGGACAGCCACCAGGGTACTCTTTGTTCCAACAATTTCTTATTTTTTTCCCAGACTTCATACAAGGGTCCTCTTATGATATGGCTCGAAAACCTTTTGTGTACTTTTTCTTTATTTAACCAGAGGTAGGCATGCCAACTGAATCTATTATCGGCCCCTTCCAGATCTAATAAGTCCATATCTTCTAAGGTTATCCAATCTTTGACCCAGCAAAGACAGGCTGCTTCGTAATATAATTTTAGGTCAGGTATTGCCAGTCCTCCTCTCTCCTTACGGTCTGTTAGTAGTTTAAATCTAATCCTTGGCCTTCTTCCCTGCCATATGAATCTTGAAAGTATCTTCTGCCAATCCTTAAATATTTTAGACCCTCTGATGACAGGTATATTTTGAAATAAGAATAGCATCCTAGGGAGTATGTTCATTTTTATTGCTTCCATCCTGCCCAGCCACGAGAGATTCACCCTGTTCCAAACATCCAGGTCCTTTTTCACTTTGTTCCATGTTGGTGTATAATTATCTTCGATTAAATTTATATTTTTGGGTGTAAGCCAAATTCCTAAGTATTTTATTTTCTTAGCCACTTTAATTCCAAATTGTCTCTCTAATCTTTCCGTCGCATCGTTTCTCAGGTTCTTCGTTAACATTTTTGTTTTGGTTTTGTTCAACTTGAAGCCCGATAATTTACCGTATTCCTCCATGATCTCCAATACTTTGCCCACGCTTTCCTGCGGCTCTTCTAGGGATAACATCAGGTCGTCAGCGTAAGCTTTTAATTTAAACTCCTTAAATCCTATTTTGATCCCTTTTATCTCTGTTTTGGACCTAATTTTATTCGCCAGGACTTCCAAGGCCAGAATGAATAGAAGCGGGGAGAGGGGGCATCCTTGCCTTGTTCCTTTCTCTATTTTGAATTTATTCGTAAAATTGTTGTTTATTATCAATTTAGCATGCTGGTTTGAATATATTGCCTGTATTCCTTTTAAGAATTCACCTTCATTTTTTTTTTATAAAATTTTTATTGGTTTTTCAGAATTTTTAAAGACAAACAAACACAGAAAGAACAAACATACATGTATAAATTCATAACATATTTTCATAAACCTCTTTTCTGGGACTTCCCCATACCTCCCCTTTCTGCATCCCAATGTCCAAAGTTTTGTAGCAACTCCCAATTGTTACTTTTCAACCTCTGTCATCTTAGTCCTCTCTATGTTCTGATCTTATATCACTGTATCCCTTTGTTTCTAAAAACCACAGCACATTAACATTCATTAAGTTTATAGTAGTCCTTAAGGTAACTTTTAAATTTTCTCCATTCTTCTTCCACCGTCTCTTTTCGTTGGTCACGGATTCTGCCTGTCATCTCAGCCAATGTCATATAGTCCATCACTTTCATCTGCCATTCTTCCAGAGTGGGTAAATCTTGTGTCTTCCAATACTTTGCGATGAGGATTCTTGCTGCTGTTGTAGCATACATAAAGAAAGTTCGGTCCTTCTTCGACACCAATTGGCCGACAATGCCCAGGAGAAAGGCCTCTGGCTTTTTAGGAAAAGTACATTTAAGTACCTTTTTCATTTCATTATAGATCTTTTCCCAAAAAGCCTTAATCTTCGGGCATGTCCACCAAAGGTGGTAGAAGGTACCTTCAGTCTCTTTACATTTCCAACATTTGTTATCGGGCAAATGATAAATTTTTGCCAGCTTGACTGGGGTCATGTACCACCTGTACACCATTTTCATAATGTTTTCCTTTAAGGCATTACATGCCGTAAATTTAATACCGGTGTTCCATAACCATTCCCAGTCATCTGACATAATGTTATGACCAACATCCTGTGCCCATTTAATCATGGCTGATTTGACTGTTTCCTCCTGTGTATTCCATTTCAGCAACAAATTATACATTCTGGATAAATTCTTAGTATTAGGTTCTAGCAGTTCAGTTTCTAATTTTGATTTTTCCATCTGGAAACCAATTTTCCTGTCCTGTTTGAAAAATTCCACTATTTGATGATACTGAAACCAATTTTGTACCTTATGCTTCAGTTTCTCATAGCTTTGCAATCTCAACTTATCTCCATCTTGTTCCAAAATTTCCCAATACTTCGGCCATCCGACCTCCATATTGAGTTTCTTCACTGCTTTGGCCTCCACTGGTGAGACCCATCTAGGGGTTTTGTTTTCCAAAAGGTCTTTGTATCTTCTCCAAACATTAAACAATGCTTTTCTAACAATGTGATTCTTGAAAATACTGTTAACTTTATCATACCATAAATATGCGTGCCAACCAAAAGAGTTGTTGAAACCTTCCAGATCTAAGATGTCTGTATTTTCGAGGAGCATCCATTCTTTCAGCCAGCAAAATGCTGCTGCCTCATAGTACAATTTCAAGTCCGGCAGGGCAAATCCCCCTCTTTCCTTCGCATCTGTCAGTATTTTAAATTTAATTCTGGGCTTTTTGCCCTGCCAGACAAATTTTGAAATATCTTTCTGCCACCTCTTAAAACATTCCATCTTATCCAGGATCTGCAAGGTCTGAAACAAAAATAACATTCTAGGCAATACATTCATTTTAATCACAGCGATTCGGCCTAGCATTGACAGTTTCAAATTTGACCAAATTTCTAGGTCTTTTTTAATTTCCGACCAACATTTTTCATAGTTATCTTTATACAAATTCACATTTTTTGATGTCAAATAGACCCCTAGATATTTCACCTTCTTGACCAGTGTCAACCCTGTCTCCTCTTGGAACTTCTCCTTTTCTGCATCTGTTAGATTTTTGCCTAAGACTTTGGTTTTTTGTTTATTCAGCTTGAATCCAGCTACCTGGCCAAACTGTTGTATTATTTCTAACACCTTTTTCGTACTAGCGTTTGGCTCTTGCAAAGTCAATACTAGGTCATCTGCAAACGCTCTTAACTTGTAATGTTTAGCTCCGACCTGGACACCCTTGACCTGCTGGTCTTCCCTTATCATATTCAGCAACACCTCCAGGACTGAAATAAAAAGTAATGGGGAGATTGGACACCCTTGTCGTGTTCCTTTCTCTATCTTAAGTTCCTCCGTCACTACATTATTTACAATCAATTTAGCTTTTTGTTCAGAATATATTGCAGCCATACCATTCTCAAAACCTTTACCTACCCCCATCCCCTGAAGATTCTTTAACATAAAGCTCCAGGAAATATTATCAAAGGCTTTCTCCGCGTCCACAAAGATCAATACTGCTTTGGTGTTTATATTCACCTCTAGCTTTTCCAAAATGTCTATCACATTTCTAACATTGTCTGCCAGGTGTCTTTTAGGGAGAAAGCCTGCCTGGTCCCTATGAATCTTCTCCATCAACACTCTTTTAAGTCTTTTTGCCAAAATGTCTGCAAAAATTTTGTAATCCACATTGAGTAAAGATATTGGGCGGTAGTTCTTCAATTGAGTCTTTTCAGTCTCTGTCTTTGGTATGAGTGAAATATATGCTTCTTTCCACGATTCAGGTGCCCTTTTTCCCTCAAGGATCTCATTACAGACTTCTTTCAGTGGTTGAATCAACCATTCCTTCAGTGATTTGTAGTATCTTGAAGTCAGCCCATCTGGTCCTGGAGATTTGCCTAGTTGCATATTCTGAATGGCAGCCTCTATCTCTTGCTCTGATATTCTCTGGTTCAAATCAATCTTGTTTTGATGAGAGATTTTTTGTAATCCAAATTTTCCAAGGAATTTGTCTATATCTTCTTCATTTTGCGGGCCTTGGGTATAAAGTTTTTTAAAATAGCCTAAGAAACAGTTTCTAATCTCATTAGGTTTAGATATGTTCTTTCCATCCACTTCTAGACTTGTGACTGTATTTAATTTCTGCCTTTTCTTCAATTGCCATGCCAGAAGTTTACCACATTTGTTTGCCGATTCGAATGTCTTTTGCTTCATCTGTTTTATCTTCCATTCAATCTCTAGGTTCATCAATTCCATATATTGTGACTGATATAGCTTAATCTCTCTTAAAATCTCCTGGGACTTTGGCTTTGCTCTTAGTTTTTTCTCTCCTTCCTTTATCTTTTCCAAAATCTTTTCTTTTTTCTCATTCTGTTTTTTCTTCTTTATTGAGTTTTGTTGAATCAAGAAGCCTCGCATCACGGCTTTACTTGCGTCCCAGATCACTCTTTTCTCAACGTCAGCCCTCAAATTTATTTCAAAATAGTCTTTTAAAGTTTTTTGGGCCTTCGTAAGAATTTCCTTGTCTCGAAAGAGGGTGTCATTCATTCTCCATCTAAATTGACCAGTTGATGTTAGTTTCATTTCCATCTTCACGGCGTTATGGTCGGAGCAAGTTTTTGGGCAGATTTCTACCTTCTTAATCTTTGGAGCCATACCACTAGTAATCCAGATTTGATCGATTCTGGTCCAGGTCAGCATTGCTTGGGAGAAAAAGGTTCCCTCTCTCTCCAGAGGGTTCCTTACTCTCCATATATCTATCAAGTCCATGTTTTCAGTCATTTCAAAGAAAGTCTTAGGCAGTCTCCCTTCCTTAGTGATTGTTAGTCTTTGTGACTTATCCATATTCGTAGAGACCACGCCATTCATGTCTCCCATCATTATCATATTATAGTCCAGATAGTCCGTAAGGGTTTCATGAAGTCTCTTAAAGAAGTCAGATTTGCCTTCGTTTGGTGCATAAATTCCAACAACTAACAGTTTTTCTCCTTGTACTTGTATCTCCACTGCCAAATATCTCCCTTGTTCATCTTTAAAAATCATTTTTGGGGCCCATTTTTCTTTCACATATATTACAACTCCTCTTTTCTTAACTTTATCTGATGAAACAAATTCTTGTCCTAGCCTTTTGTTTGTAAGTAGTCTCCTATGGGCTCTGGTTATGTGTGTTTCTTGTAGGCATATCAAATCCAATTGTTCTTTGTTCAAAATGTGAAATACTTGTCTTCTCTTCAAAGGCCCATTCAGTCCATTACAATTCCAGCTAAGGAATTGTAGAGCCATCTTATTGTTTTCTTATAGCTCCTCCAACAGCTCCAAGTTGTTGCTCTTCTTCTGATGGTAATGGTTTCTGTCCAATCGAAAGGTTGAGAATGTCTAGTGCTCTCCTCTGTTCTGCCAGTACGTCCACAGTCCCCTTCTGGAGGTCCTCCTGGTGTCTTGCCAGAAATTTATCTTTATCTTGGATTGTCTTTATTTTTACCTTTTTTAATTTATAGTCAAATGACAGTCCTTGTGGGAATTCCCACCTAAAACGGATGTTGTTTTTCTTTAGCAAGAGGGCCAAATCCTTGTAGAAGTTTCTTAAGTCCAGGATGTATTTTGGGATGTCTTTAAAGATCTGTACAGTTGAGTTACCAATTTGAAGGGCCTTTTGAAAGTGTAATCCTAGGATTTTGTCTCTTTCTTCCTTGGATCTGAGTGTGATCAAGCAGTCTCTCGGGGTCTTTCTGTCCTGTTTTTTGCCCAGTCTAAAAGCTGTTGTGATTTTAAATTCGTCTTCCTCCAAATCCCAACAGCCCACAAACTCCCGTGTCAGGTATTCCGCGAGATTGTCTCTCTCATTCTCTGGAACCAACCTTAGTTTTAAGTTTCTCTCTTTTCTCTGTAAGTCCCATAAGGCCAAAGTTGCGTCGTGCTCATAGACCTTCTTGGCAATCGGTTCTAGTCTCTCCTGCGTCTCTCCAGCAGCAGCTTTCGCATCCTCGGCAATTTGGCGTGTGGTTGCGTTTTCCTCTACCAGTTTGTTGATGGATTCTGTATTCTGATTTAATCTTGCTGATATCTCTGTTAATTTTTGCGTATTTTCTGAAGTTTGTTTTGTCAAAGACTCCAGAGTTTGATTTATCTTAAGCAAGGCATCTGTCACCGCTTCCATAGAGGCAGCTGCTGCTTTTTCCTGTTCTGTTATTCCTGCTGGTCCTGGAGCTGCAGCTGAAATTGAGCCTCTTTTCTTTGACGACTGCTGTTGCAGCTGTTGTTGTTGTTGTCTTATTTTAGCTCTTGTGACAATCTCTTCCTGTGTACCACTCATGTCAAGGTCACTTCCCACGGGAGCTGTTCTGCTGGGAAATTCCACTGTCCTGGGCCGTGTCAAACATTCATTACCCTCTAGGGGGAGCAAATCAAAATGGCCATAAAGTAAAAAGTTCAAATACAAGAACAAAGGAGAATGTCCAAAGGTGTAAAAAAGAAGGATTTTACAGTCAGAGTCAATATTGCTATAAACTTGTAGCTGCAAATTGCCACAGTTTCACAGTTTCACAGTTTCACAGTCTATGTTGTTTCCCCTTGTATTACACTGTGGCCAATCACTGTATAAACTTTGTATCACAGTATCATAGTATTACTTTGTGGGCAAAGTCGGTTCAATGAGCTATTGCTCTGAGAAGGCAGACCGTTTCGTGCTTTTAGAGCGAGACAGCAGAGGATTTTGCTTGAAATAGATCTTGCAGATTTACAGTCTCATTCGTCTCCCCTCTGCCCTGCTAGCTAGAGGGGAGATCCAAAATCCCCGTGCCCGGTTCAGTTACTTAGAAAGCAAGTTTCATCGGATGCAAGTTTAAAGTTCCGCTGCTTTAAATTTCATGCAGTCGTGGGGAGGCAGACTTCCTTGATTTAACCCCCCGCTTTCAGCTCAATTTCTAAAGTTTCCCAATTGTTTTTCAGTTCCTACTCACGGGAATTCAGTCCAAATTTCTTTTCAGGAAGGAATCGGCGCTCTCCGCTAATGGCGACGCGGCTTCACTTCGCAGGCTGGGTAGCGACTCTCAGCACCGCGCTCACTCCCGATGTCGATCCGTAGCCTTTAAAAAGGCTCTTTCACGGTACCGGGGGGCGCAAATGGTGCCCACCGAGTCTCCTTGTTCTCAGGCTTCAGCGCCTGGGATTTTAGGGGTCCCCCGCTCGCCGTAGCGGGTAAGACCCGAACTTGCGAAGCAGTCCTTCTCCGGAGCTCGGAGGCAGGACCGCCATTAAGCGCTGGCACCGACCGGAAGTCAACCTAAGAATTCACCTTCAATCCCTGCCTTTTCCATCGATTTTAGTAAAAACCACCAGGAAACGTTATCGAACGCTTTTTCTGCGTCTATGAAAATCAAGGACGCCGGAATATTATTGTTAATCTCCAAATATTCAATTAGGTTAATGACGTGCCTCACATTATCTTTCATGAATCTGTTTGGGAGGAAACCCGCTTGATCCTTGTGAATTATCCTTATTAAACATTTCTTCAGTCTATTCGCCATGATGTCCGCATATATTTTGTAGTCATTGTTTAATAACGATATTGGCCTGTAATTTTTCATGTTCGATTTATCCGTATCTGGTTTCGGGATTAGTGTTATAAAGGCTTCTCTCCACGTCTCAGGAATTTTCCCTCCTCTTAAAATATTGTTCATGGTGTCACAGAGTACTTGTGCTAATTGGCTTCCCAACACTTTGTAATATTTGGCCGATAGCCCATCCGGGCCTGGTGCCTTCCCTAATTTCAATTTTTTTATCGCATTTTCAATCTCCTCCATATTTATAGGTCTATTTAATTGGGTTCTTTCTTCTTCTGTGACAGTTTTTCCTATGCAGTTCTCTAAATATTTTTCTATTTGGGCTGGGTCTTCTTCTCCTTTCTTATATAATTCCTCATAAAAATTAAGGAAATTTTTTTGTATTTTTTTTGGGTCGGTTATTGATTCTTCTTCTACCATTATTTTATTTATCACATTCTGCTTCTGTCTTTTCCTCAGTTGCCAGGCTAGGAATTTTCCTGTTTTGTTCGCTGATTCGAAGTATCTCTGCTTCATTAGCTTGATTTTCCATTCTACTTCTTGGTTCGTTAATATTGAGTATTGTCTTTGTAGTATTTTTATTGATTGTAGACTTTGTTCGTCTTTCGGATGTTCTATTAATTTCTTTTCATACTCCCTCAGCTGTTTAAGTATTTCGTCTGTTTTTTGCTGCCTTATTTTTTTCCTGTGGTTGTTTTGCTGGATAAAGAAACCTCTTAAGACCGCCTTGCTGGCGTCCCAAACTGTTTCTATGTTTATCCCTGTGTTAAGATTCAAGTCCCAATACTCTTTTAATGTAGTTTTGGCTTTTTCGATCACCTCATCGTTGTCCAACAGGAAGTCATTCAATCTCCATCTAAAACCTCCATTTGATTTTCCTTTTAATTCCAAAGTTATTGAGTTATGGTCGGAGAGGGTTTTCGGTTGAATTTCACATTTTATCGCTCTTAGGGTAATTTCTCTTGAGGTCCAAATTTGATCTATTCTTCCCCAGCTTTTATGTACTTCTGAGAAGAAGGTAAATTGTTTTTCTGTTGGGTGCTTGTGTCTCCACACGTCCGTTAGTTCCATGTTCTCCTTCAGATCTTGGAATGATTCCGGTAACTTTCCTTGTTTTCGTTTTCTCTTTTCTGTTTGCCTATCCAATTCTAGTGTCGGCACTGCATTAAAGTCTCCTAATAATATCAACTTATTGTTTCCTAGTTCTACTAACACTTGTTCCAATTTTTTATAAAACTCAGACCTATTTGAATTTGGAGCGTAGATGTTTACCACGTCAATCTTTTCTCCTTGAAAGCTTATTTGCACTCCCAAAATTCTCCCTTCTTCATCCTTGTAGGACAATTTGGGTTCCCATTTTTCATCGACATATGTTACCACTCCCCTTTTTTTCTCTTTCCCGGAATTTATAAATTCTATTCCCAGGTTCTTATTTACTAATACATGTTTGTGCTTTTTGGCTACATGAGTTTCTTGTATACAAATTACATCTAATTTTTTCTTCTTCAACACATTTGCGATTTTATTCCTTTTTGTTTTTTCATTCAATCCATTTACATTCCATGTTAAAATTTTAAGATTCATTATTACTTTTATCTAATTTAGAAGTCAGTAATTTGTCTGTTTCGGTTTTGAGTTTTAACTAGTTTAGATTCGGGTGTTTTGATTCTCTGTTTCCTCCTGTTCCTCCCCTTCCTCTTCCTCCTTCGCCTCCTCCTCTTCTTCCTCCCCCCCACCCTCCTCCTCCTCACCCCCTCCCTCCGCCCCTCCCCCTGCTCCCCCCCTCCCCTCCCTCTCACCACCTCTCTCCCCATATCTCCCTTGTAGTACAACGCCCCGTTTCTCTCCTCAAAACCTCCGGGTTTATCTCCCTCCCTCCTGAGTCCCCTGAGTTTGTCCTGTGCGTATTCATCGTTCTCCGTTCCCTCTACCAGTTCTCTTTGCCCCACCAATGCCGCCCCACACACCCAGCGGTCCTCTGGAATGACATGTCTCTCTTCGGGTGCTCCCTCCCCCTCCAAATATTCAGGTTTACGTGAGAGAGCGTCCGCCCTAACGTTCTCTGGGCCTGGCACATAACAAATCTCAAAGTTAAATCTGGAGAACTCCTGGGCCCATCTCAACTGCCGTTGGTTGAGCACTCGTGCCGTTCTCCAATACTCTAGGTTCTTGTGGTCAGTGCACACTTGCACCTTATGTTGTGCGCCAATTAGCAGATGCCTCCATCTCCGAAAAGCCTCATGGATAGCAAGAAGTTCTCGATCGTACACCGTGTAGTTCCTCTCGGATTTGTTCAGTTTTCGTGAAAAAAACGCACACGGTCTCCACTCTGACTCCTCCCCCCCTGGCTGCAGGAGAAGCACCGCCCCAATGGCTTGGTCTGATGCGTCTGTTTCGACTCTCATCTTTTTTTGTAAATCCACATGCAGAAGTTGTTCTTCAGAGGCGAAGGCCCTTTTTAGCTCCTCAAAAGCTCGCTCCGCCTCCTCAGTCCAAACAAATTTCTTCTTACTGCTGAGACAGTCCGTTATGGGCGCCGTCAGGTGGGCAAAGTTTCGGATGAACTTACGGTAAAAGTTCCCAAACCCTAGGAACCTCTGCACATCTTTCTTTGTTTTGGGAGTTTTCCATTCCAGCACTGCCTGGACCTTGCCGGGATCCATAGCTAATCCCTTGTCTGACAGGCGGTACCCCAGGAACTCCACCTCCTTGGTATGAAACTGACACTTCTCCAGTTTCACCCACAGCCGGTTGTCTAGCAGCCTGCGCAACACTTCTCTGACGTCTCTCACATGCTGCTCCTCATTCTCAGAATACACCAACACGTCATCCAGGAAGGCCACACAATTCTTGTAAAGCAAAGGCCCTAGTACGTGGTTCATCAGCGATTGAAAGCATGCTGAGCCTGCTTGTAATCCAAAAGGCATAACGAGATATTCAAATGCCCCCAAAGGGGTGAACATGGTGGTTTTCCATTCATCCCCTTTCCTTATACGTATCAGATTGTACGCCCCCCTTAGGTCCAGCTTGGTAAAAATCTTTCCCTTCCGCACCCTGTTCAAAATGTCATCTATTCTAGGCATGGGAAAGGCCAATGGTTCTGACACTGCGTTTAAGGCCCTGAAATCACACACAAGTCTCGGCTTGTCCGTGTTTTTTTTATCCACAAAAAACACGGGACTACCTCCCACTGCCCTTGACTCTCTGATGAAACCCCTCTTCAGGTTCTTGTCAATGAATTCTCGTAACTCCTGCATTTCTCTGTCTGACATGGCATACAACTTGCCGGCGGGGAGCTGCGCCCCAGGCAGTAAATTGATTTGACAATCAAAGGGTCTATGTGGGGGTAGTTGGTCAGCTTCCCTCTCGCTGAACACATCGCTGAGATCTGCGTATTGTCGTGGTACCTTCACCTTCTCCGTTACTTCCGTCCCTGCTAGGGTGGCTTGGGCTCCTGCTGAACCCTTTCCCTCCCTGCAGTGTTCTAAGCAATGTGCAGAACCAAAGGAAACCACTCTCTGATGCCAGCCCACCAGTGGATCATGTAACGCCAGCCAGCTCATCCCCAAAATAATGGGAGCCCCTCCCAAAGTGGCCACATTAAACGCTATCAGTTCCGTGTGCCTTGCCACCTTCATTGTCATTGGGACGGTCTGCAAGCTGACTTCCCCTCCCAACAGCTCCCTGCCATCAATCGTGGTCACCTGTAGGGGGTTGCTTAAAGGGATCGTCTGTATCTGGTGTTCAGCTGCAAACTCCTTGCTCATGAAATTGCAGGAGCTGCCTGAGTCCAACAGCGCCTTAATCTTCAGAGGGTACCCGTTTTGCAACTCTAGTGACACCTCTATCACTAGGGCAGGTTTGGGAGATTCTGGCGTGGGCACTTTCACTGCTCTTTGGCCTGGCTGCTGTGCCCCGACGGTGGCAACCAGGCGTTGGCTTTTACTTGCTCCGATATCTCTTCCACTCCTCCCTCAACAGCTCCCACCATTCCTTGCCATTCCTTCCTCTGGGGGCAGACTCTGGCAAAGTGACCTGGCTGTTGGCAGAGATAGCATTTCCGGGCGCCTTTTCCCTCCTTCCTACCCCCTTCGCTGGGCTTTGAAACTGCGCGCGCGCGCGCTGTTCCGATTTCCATCGGCTCTGCCGGCGGGAAAGCTGGCTCAGGAATGTCTGGAATGCGGAACTCCTTCCAACGTTCCCCTTTACCTTCCCGCCTCTCCAAGGCTCTTGCCTCCTGGCGCGCTCCTATGGTCAGCGCAGATTTGGTCAGCTGATCCATAGACACCGCCCTGGGGCTCCGGGACAGTTCGTCTTTCACAGCCGAAGAAAGACCTTCTTCAAATAGCATCTGAATGGGTGCCGCCGACAAATCCCACCCCAATCTGTGAACCAGCATGGTAAACTCAGTCCAGTACTCACGGACAGATCGGCTTCCCTGCTTGCAAGCCATTAGCTGTCTGCGCACCACCCCTTCCTCAATATCGCTGGAAAACATGATATCCATTGCACGAAAGAACTTCATAGTGTCCTTTAGGACGTCATTGTGCGTTGCCATCAGGGGTCTAACCCAGTCCCTCGCCCCCTTCTCAAGATGCCCAATCACGAACGCAACTCGCGATTCCTCATCAGGGAACTCATCAAACTGCACATTAAGGGCATATTGCATCTCTGTCCTAAAGGCATGGTAGTCCTTGGGGTCCCCCCCAAACTTCTGCACCAATCCTGGTACCTTTCTGGGGAACTGGGTGGCTCTCCCCTTCTTGTCTGCATCCTGAGCCCTTCTCTCCTCAAGCCTAGCCGTCTGCAGCGCCAATTGGATTTCCAACGCTCGGTACCTTTCTTCCAAGCTTGGACCCGCTCCAACTCCTGCCTCTCCGGCTCCGGCTGGGTCGCTCATGATGCCTTCTCCTGCACAGGCAGCGTACAGAGACTGTCGGAATGCTGTGATGGGATGATTAGCTGCTTGTGCGTAAAATCGTGCTCCCTCAGAGTTTGTGCCACTCCACAAACCTCTGTGTGTGACAGAGCTCCTCAAACATGTCTGCCCTAGTCACTCATAGATTCCGACAGTGGTTGCTTTCGGAATCGTCTCCAGCATAAGAGCTCCTTAACGGAAACCCGCCTTCTGGACTCACGGCGTGACAGTTTCCGGCGAGGCGTGGGTCTCCCTATGGGAGCCTCGGATACCTCCCCACTGTTCTCGCTGGAAGCGTCTCTGAGCCCTCCCTCCTGCTCGCATTCCCTCAGAGAACCACTCCTCCCCCTGCTGGTTCCTGCTTCAGCTGTTGAGTCTCTTCCTTCCTCCCTGAGCCCCTCCACCACCTGTCCCTCCGATGGCAGTTCCCTGACACAAAGTCCCAGGAGATTTTGAGAGAGATCAAGCTATATCAAACACAATATATGGAATTGATGAATCAAGAGATTGAGTGGAAGATAAAGCAAATGAGACAAAAGACATTTGAATCGGCAGATAAATGTGGTAAACTTCTCGCCTGGCAATTGAAGAAGAGACAGAAACTAAATACAGTTACAAATCTAGAAGTGGATGGAAAGAATATATCCAAACCCAACGAGATTAGAAATTGTTTCCTGAGTTATTTTAAAAAGTTATATTCACAAGGATCACAGAATGAAGAGGACATAGATGAATTCCTTAAAAAATATGGATTACAAAAAATCTCTCATCAAAGTAAGGTGGATCTAAATCAGAGAATAACAGAACAAGAGATAGAGGGTGCCATTCAGAACATGCAATTGGGCAAATCTCCAGGACCAGATGGACTGACTTCCAGATACTACAAAGCTTTGAAGGAGTGGTTGGTGCAACCGCTAAAGGAAGTCTGTAATGAGATTTTAGAGGGGAAAGGGGCGCCAGAATCGTGGAAAGAAGCGTATATTACACTCATACCAAAGACAGAGACTGAAAAGACTCAACTTAAGAACTACCGCCCAATATCATTACTTAATGTGGATTACAAAATTTTTGCAGACATTTTGGCAAAAAGATTGAAAAGAGTGTTGATGGAGAAAATTCATAAGGACCAAGCAGGCTTTCTCCCTAAAAGGCATTTATCAGACAATGTGAGGAACATAATAGACATTTTGGAACTACTAGAGGTGAATATAAACACTAAAGCAGTTCTGATTTTTGTGGACGCGGAGAAAGCCTTTGACAATATCTCTTGGAGTTTTATGAAAAAGAATCTTCATGGGATGGGGGTAGGCCAAGGATTTGAGAATGGTATGGGTGCGATATATTCTGAACAAAAAGCTTGAGTGTAAAGTTGTTTAAAGTATCTCTGGAAGCACTTTCTAGTCTCCACAGGATTCTGAATGTTTTTCCCTTCAATCTCTAAGTTGGTAACCGTATTTAGTTTTTGTCTCTTTTTCAGCTGCCATGCTAACAGCTTTCCACATTTATTTGCCGATTCAAATGATCTTTGTTTCATTAACTTGATTTTCCACTCCACTTCCTGATTTATCAATTTAGAGTATTGTACTTGGTAGAGTTTAGTTTCTCTCAGAATCTCCTTTGACTTCGGTTTCGATCTTAACTTTTTCTCGCATTCCCTAATTTTCTCCAAAATCTTTTCCTTTTTCTCGTTCTGTGCTCTTTTCTTTATGGTGTTCTGTTGTATCAGAAACCCCCTCATTACAGCTTTACTTGCGTCCCAGATTACTCTTTTTTCCACCGTGGTGTTCAAATTTATTTCAAAATAGCCCTTCAAAGCTTTTTGGGCCTTTTTGATAATCTCCTGATCTCTGAGCAGGGTGTCATTCATCTTCCATCTAAAGGAGCCGGTTGTAGTTAGTCTCATATCCATCTTTACTGCGTTATGGTCGGAGCAAGTCTTTGGGCAGATTTCCACTTTTCTGATCTTGGGTGCCAGACCTCTAGTTATCCAGATTTGGTCGATTCTTGTCCATGTCAGTTGGGCTTCAGAAAAGAATGTTCGTTCTCTTCCTAGGGGTTTTTTTTGTCCTCCAGATATCAATCAAGTCCATATTGTCAGTCAGTTCAAAAAAAGTTTTAGGTAGTCTGCCATCTTTTGTCAAGCTTTGGCCATGTGACTTATCCATATTTGTAGACACCACCCCATTCATATCTCCCATCATAATGATGTTATTATAGTCCAGATAGTCCAGCATTGTCTCATGCAGCTTCTTATAAAATTCTGATTTCCCTTCGTTCGGTGCATAGATTCCCAGTATCAAGAACTTTTCACCCTGGGTTTGAATTTGCCAAAATTCTTCCTTGTTCATCTTTAAAAAGGAATTTTGGTGATAGGCTCTCCTTTGCATAAATCACCACTCCTCTCTTTTTGACTCGGTCTGATGAAATAAATTCTTGGCCTAATCTTTTGTTAATTAACACTTTTCTGTGGAGCCTAGTCACATGTGTTTCCTGTAGGCAAATAATGTCCAATTGTTCTTTCTTTAATATATGGAATATCCTTCTCCTTTTTTCCGGGGAATTTCCACCATTAATGTTCCAGCTAAGAAGTTGCAGAGACATCCTGGGCGAGTCTGTTATTCTGTAGAGGGTGGTGTTTCTTTCTTCTGTTCCTCAGATCCCAAAGGTGTAGTTGCAGGCGGTGGCGGTGACCAAGCCTCAGGCCCTGTAATCACTTTCTGAAGGTCTTCTCCGTAATCATGCAGGAACTTATCTTTATCCTCGGGTGTTTTAATTTTCACCTTCTTCCCTCTGAATGTGAAAGATAATCCTTGAGGAAATTCCCACCTGAAAAGGATTGAGTTACTTCTCAACAGTTTGGTTAGTTCTGTATAGGTGGTTCTTAGATCCAAAAGTTGTTTAGGGATATCTTTGTAAATTTCCGCTCTCCTTCCCTGGATTACAAGTGATTTTTCGTAATGTAAGCTTAGTATTTTATCCTTCTCTTCCTTAGATCTCAAAGTAATCAAACAGTCTCTGGGTCTGTCCTTCCTTGCTACTCTTCCAAGTCTGAAGGCACTAACGATTTTAAAGTCCTTGTCTTCCTCCAAGTTCCAAAACTTGGAAAGTTCTTTTGTCAAATATTCCGTTAAATTCCCTTGTTCCAGTTCTAAAATTGATCTCAGCCTCAGATTATTTTCCCGACTGTGTAATTCAATCATAGACAGGTAGGCCTGATGTTCACCAATCTGTTTAGTCAGTGGTTTAACCTCCTCCTTCACTGCTTCCACTTTCTGGTTAACTTCCTCAGCCAATTTACGATTCTCTGTGGTAGCTTTACGATTCTCTGTAGTAGCTTCAAAAAGCTTCCCAATTGATTGTGCATGTAAGGTCACTTGTTCAGTTAATTTATTTAGGCTGGCAGTATTTTGGTCAATCTTTGCCGATTGTACATCTACTTTTTTGTCCAATGTTTCCAACTTCTCCAAGATTTTGTCTAGTACTGATTCGTTTCCTCCAGCTGCCATGCCTTCTGATAAAGTCAGCTCAGTTTCTAATTC
Organism: Podarcis bocagei; assembly: GCF_964188305.1. Lineage (NCBI taxonomy): Eukaryota > Metazoa > Chordata > Lepidosauria > Squamata > Lacertidae > Podarcis > Podarcis bocagei. The sequence continues at coordinate 80,616,892 of NC_138131.1, forward strand.
TTGTGTTCCCAAAACAGTAGGAACAGATGATCTGCGCAACTGGGAAGTTAATGTTGATTGAGTTAATTGTTTAGCTTTAGCTTTGGCCGATCTTGTTTTCCCAGTGCCACTCATTCCACTCCTGTCTGCGTACCAAGGTCAGATTTAGTATGCTCCCATGGGAATCCACAAGCCCAGAGAGTAAACAAGTTAAAGGAAGAAAGAAGAGAAAAAACAAGTCCCAACCAGTTGTAAATCCAAAATCCACCAGGGGGAGTTCAAACAAATCTTGAGGAGAACAAAGGAAATTTTTCCAATAGTTGTTCCAAAGCTTAAAAGCTTAAAAAAGTTTTGCCAAAATCCAACAGTATCCAACCACTCATAAATTTCAAGAAAGACCTTCCGCTCTTCTTTATAGCCAGCAGAGTGAGTCCTTATTTAAACAAAGTTTCAGGAAAAGTGCCAGATAATAGTGTTTCAAAGTAGCTAGTCCAGTAACACTCAAAAGTAACAGTTCAGAGTAGCAAAAATCAAGTCCGCAAACTGACAGCTCTAATAGTTTGGCAGTCAAGTACCTGGGTTTCTTTAAATAATTTTGTAAATCCACAGGGAGAGGAAAAACTAAGTTCAAAGCAAAGCAGAAAAAAAAGTTTAAATCCCTTAGTACCTATAGCGACAGTTCAGGTCATGCACGAAATTGAAACTTTTAAATTCCTCTTCAAAGGCTTCAGATCAAAGTAATTCTTATGCTGGAGGAAATTTAGGAGACACCCACTCACGGATTCTGCTAGCGACTGAGCAGCAGCGCAAAGGGCTGCTCAGTCAGGGAAAGACACAACCACACCTAAGCGGTTTGGAACGGCTGGAGATTTACACACAAGCAACCCCATTTCCCGTGACAGCAATCCGTGAGTCCTTTACGTTGCTTGTGTGCAAGAGGACCGGGGTACAGTCATGAGTCAAACCGGAGGAGCCGGCGCAGGAGAGGGGGCCAAAGGCGGACAGAGTCTGGAGGAGAGAAACCGAGACTTGGAGCAGCAACTGGCTCTACTAGCGGCGCGGCTGGATGAAAGGAGGACACATGACGCCCAGGGGGAGATTACCCCCATCGCAAGAAAGGTACGGGGACTTGTGCGGACTTTTGGGGGCAACCCCAGAGATTATAACGCTTTTAAGACTGAAGTGCAGTATGCGCTGGATCTGCAGCACGATGACTTTGCCGACGATGGGGGAAGAGTCGCTTTCGTGGTGGGGCACCTGCAGGGGAGGGCCAGAGATTGGGTCCGACCCTTAATGGCGGCGGAGAACGCGGCTTTGAAGGACCTGAGAAAGTTTTTTAGCGTGATGGATCACATGTTCGCGAGCGATGTTGAAGAGAGTGTGACTCGTAAAGAACTGATGGGGTGCAAACAAGGAAACCAGTCAGTGAGAGAGTACTGGTCGAGATTTGCTATGCTGATCCATAAACTTGGGTGGGATCTGAGTTCTCAACCAGTACAAATGTTATTTGAGGAGGGCTTATCCTCTTGGGTGAGAGACGAACTTTCCCGCTCACCCCGCCCGGAATCGATGGACCAGCTGACCAAGTTGGCGCTCGCTGTAGGAGTCCGACAAGAGACGCGCGCTCTGGAAAGGCGGGAAGGGAGAGCAGAGTGTTGGCATGACAACCGCATTCCAGACATGCCAGCGTCTACTGTGCCACCCGAGGAGCCAATGGAGATTGGAGAAGCGAGCGTGCGCGGGTTTTCAAACTCCAGCGAGGTGCGTAAGAAGGAGGGGAAAACCAGTAAGAGGTGTTTCCTATGCCAGCAGCCGGGACATTTTGCCAGAGTATGCCCTCAGAAGAAGGCGTGGCAAGGAATGGTGGGGGCAGTGGGGAGTGAGGAGGGGAAAAAAGAGGCGCCGGGAAACGGCCGTGCTTGGCTGCAGGAAGGAGGGCACAGCAGCCAGGCGAGCAACCAGTAGTAGTGCCCAAACCAGACCCCCCCCCCGAGCAGCCATCGCAATAGAGGTGGTGCTAGAACTCCCAAACGGACACCCCATCAAAGTGAAGGCGCTGCTGGATTCAGGCAGCTCTTGCAACTTCTTTAGCAAGGATTTTGCGCTAGAACACCAGCTACAGGTGGTGCCTCTAGAACATCCCCTGCAAGTAACCACGATAGATGGGAGAGAACTTTTGGGAGGGGAAGTGACCCACCAGACCCCGCCCATGAAAATGACAGTTTCCAGACACACTGAGACAATTGTCTTTCACGTAGCCACCTTAGCAGGACCACCTATCATACTGGGAATGAGTTGGCTGGCACTGCACGACCCAGTAGTAGGGTGGCACCAGCGGACAGTCACCTTTGGGTCAGCTCACTGCGTAGAGCATTGCCACGGAAGTGAAGGCCTGAGGATGGCAGTAGCCAGGGTGGCAGGGATGGCAGTAGGGGAAAAAGGGAAGATACCACCTCAGTATGCGGACTTGGAAGAAGTCTTCAGCGAGAAGGAGGCGGATCGGCTACCCCCCCCCCCACAGGCCCTTTGACTGCCAGATCAACTTGCTCCCAGACGCTCAGCTGCCAGTGGGCAAGCTGTACGCCATGTCAGATAGGGAGATGCAGGAATTGCAGAAGTTTATTGACAAGAACCTGAAGCGAGGGTTCATAAGGGAATCGAGGGCGGTGGGGGGTAGTCCAGTGTTCTTTGTGGACAAGCGAGACTCCCATGAGCCCAGGCTCGTAGTGGACTACCGTGGATTGAACAGGGTGTTGGAACCAGTGACCTTCCCAATGCCCAGAATTGATGACATTTTGGCCAGGGTAAGGAAGGGGAAGATTTTTACCAAGCTGGACCTTCGGGGGGCGTACAACTTGATAAGGATGAGGGAGGGGGATGAATGGAAAACCACCATGTTCACCCCTCTGGGAGCCTTTGAGTACTTAGTTATGCCCTTCGGATTACAATCGGGATCGAGCACCTTTCAAGCTTTCATGCACCACGTGCTGGGGTCCCTGCTGTACAAGAATTGTGTAGCCTTCCTGGACGACGTCCTAATCTACTCAGAGAACGAGGAGCAGCATGTAAAAGACGTCAGGGAAGTGCTGAAGAGACTGCAGGAGCACCAGCTGTGGGTCAAATTGGAGAAGTGCCAATTCCACGCTCGAGAGGTGGAGTTCCTTGGCTATCGGTTGTCAGACAAGGGCTTGGCCATGGACCCGGGGAAGGTGCAGGCCGTTCTAGAATGGAAGCCTCCCAAGAACAGGAAGGACGTGCAGAGGTTCTTGGGGTTTGCAAATTTCTACAGGAAGTTCATCAAGAACTTCGCCCATCTAACGGCACCCATAACGGATTGTCTCAGCAGTAAGAAGAAGTTCGAATGGACAGAAGAGGCCCAGCGTTCCTTTGAAAAGCTTAAGAGGGCTTTCGCGTCGGAAGAGCAGCTCCTACATGTGGATCTGCGGAAGCCGATGAGGCTAGAGACGGACGCGCCAGACAGAGCTGTGGGGGGCATATTGCTCCAGCAGGAAAATGGGGAACAGTGGAAGCCGTGTGCCCTCTTTTCCAGGAAGCTGAACAAGTCAGAGCAAAACTATACAGTGTACGATCGGGAACTGCTGGCAATTCACGAGGCCTTTCGACGATGGAGACATTTTCTCATAGGCGCACAGCACAAAGTCCAGGTGTGTACTGACCACAAGAACCTGGAATATTGGAGAACGGCGAGAGTGCTGAACCAACGACAGGTGCGGTGGGCACAGGAGTTTTCCAAGTTTAATTTTGAGATTAGGTACGTGCCTGGGAAGGAAAATGTCAGAGCAGACGCCCTCTCCCGCAAGCCCGAATACGCAGAAGGGGAGGGAGGGCCAGAAGCACGTCATGTCATTCCCGAGGGCAGATGGGTGTGGGGGGGAGTGTTCGTCGGGAGGCAAGAGCTGGCCGGGTTGACGAGGGATGATCAATATGCACAAACCAAAATCCGAGAAATTGGTATCACTGGGGAAACTCAGGGGGGGGGGGTTCGAAGTAAAGGATGGGGCACTGTACTATAAGGGTGCATTGTACATACCTGAGGGGGATTTGAGGAGCAGAATACTCAAACAACTGCATGACAACCCCACGGCAGGACATTTTGGACAACATAAGACAATGCTACTGGTCACCAGGCAGTTTTGGTGGCCACGGGTGAGGGAAGATGTGAAGGAGTATGTACGTGGGTGCCAGTGCTGCCAGAGAGCGAAGGGGGAGAGGACAGCACCTGCAGGGTTACTGGAACCCTTACCCACACCAGAGAGGCCATGGGAGGTGGTATCAATTGACTTTATGACGGACTTACCCAAAGCCAGGGGGGAAACGGCAGTAATGGTGGTAGTTGACTTGATGACCAAAATGTGCCATTTTATTGCGTGCTCGCATGCGGTGACTGCAGAAGAAACAGCAAAGCTGTTTGTAGAGCATGTTTTCAGGTTGCATGGCGCCCCCTTGAGGATTTTATCCGACAGAGGCCGGCAATTCACGTCCAGATTCTGGAGGAAGCTCATGAGTCTGCTGGACGTCGAGGTTGGGTTCTCAACGGCCAGACATCCAGAAACCAATGGACAAGCAGAGAGAGCTAACAGCATACTTCAACAATATCTACGCTGCTACGTCAGCGAGAGGGAGAAGGATTGGGTGGACAAATTAGCGCTGGCTGAGTTTGCATACAATAACGCAGAACATGTGTCCACAGGGATGAGTCCGTTTATGGCGAATTACGGGTGTCACCCCAGGGCTTTCCCCGGGGAAGGGGAGGGAAGTTGGAGTGTTCCCGCAGCTGAAAAATTTGTGGAAGAAATGGAGGCTTTACACCAACAGCTTAAGTTAAACCTGGAAAGGGCCAAGGAAGAGTACAAGAGGCAGGCAGACAAGCACCGCAGAGAGGGAGAAACCATAAGAGTGGGGGACCAGGTGTGGTTGTCTACCAAAGGGTTGCCGTTCAAAGGAGGGTGCAAGAAGCTAAGGCCAAAGAAACTGGGACCGTTCGAAGTAGCGCAGCAAGTTAATCCAGTGGCCTTTAGGCTCAAATTGCCATCTCACATGAAACTGCACCCCATGTTCCACAGGTCCTTACTCTCACCGTTCAGGGAGGGGAGGGAATTTCTGGGTCAGCAAAGTGAAACACCCTTGCATCCACAGATGGAGGAAAGGGAATTCAGTGGCCATGCAGCTGAAATTCTTGATTCCAGGTGGAGAGGGGGACGAGTGGAATATTTGGTGGCGTGGGAGGGGGAGCCAGAAGCGGAAAACGCATGGGTCCCAGCAGAAGAGATTAGGGATGAGTATCTGCAGGAGGAGTTTCATAGCAGGTATCCGGGAAAGCCCAAACCACCAGAGAGGTTCTGGGGGGAGCAATTTGGCACCACCGATGAAGAGGAAGAGTTTGAGGGTTTTCCCGCCTCCGAAGAGGAGGAAGGGGAATTGTCCGAAGAAGAATCCGACTGGGGAGATAGGGGAGAGAGAAGAGACAGCAGCAAATGGAGAGGGGTGTTTGAATCATCAGATGGAGGGGAGAGTTCCTTCCGGGGGTTTCCTGCATCACCGTCCGAGGAAAGGACGGGGGGGGGGGGTTGGAGGGCCCTGGGAGGGAGGTGGATGTCAGGGAACTGACATCGGAGCAGAGGGGAGAGGCGAGGCTCCCGGACTCTGCAGGAGAGGGGAAGAGTAAGGGAAGAGAGAGAACGTCATCTGGGGAAGGAAGTTCAGGTGACACCAGGAAGAAGGGAGAGGCAGAGAGCAGCTCGGAGGCGAGGCTCCGAGACTCTTCCAGTGAAGTCAGTGAGGAGGGTGGAGGACCACCACTCGGCACGCCCACTCTGCGCAGAAGGCTTCCGCGCAGAGAGGCGAGGCGAAGGTTGTCCGTTAAGGAATTCTTATGCTGGAGGAAATTTAGGAGACACTCACTCACGGATTCTGCTAGCGACTGAGCAGCAGCGCAAAGGGCTGCTCAGTCAGAAAAAGACACAACCACACCTAAGCAGTTTGGAACGGCTGGAGATTTACACACAAGCAACCCCATTTCCCGTGACACATACGTTAGGGAAAAGTGTGCATCAAAAATACATATATTTGTGGCAATAACAAACAGAAATGTGTTATTTTGGGGGAAATTGCTTGGAAAGAAATTAGGGGAAATGAGAACTAAAATTGTGTGTGTGTGTGTGTGTGTGTGTGTGTGTGTGTTTATTGGCTTATATAAACAAGAATAACATTATACAAGTTTTCTCATGTCATTAGTATGTCACAAAAATAGCATAATAATTGTGGAAAAATATCTGCAACATATGTTTCATTATTAGTGATCAGTGTATAAGTTCTTGGTTTATGAACTGGTTTAAACAATTAGGAAGAAGAAGAAGAAGAAAAAGACAAAAGAGGGAGAGGGGTGGGGTCGGGTGGTTATGCTTCTCTTATTCTACTTACCGCATTTTTCGCTCTATAAGACACACTTTTCCCTTCCTAAAAAGTAAGGGGAAATGTGTGTGCGTCTTATGGAGCGAATGCAGGCGGGAGGCTCTGCTCAGTGCTCCCTTTTATTAGCCGTGTGGAGCTTGTGTGCGGCTCTTGGCTTTTCCCCAGGGAAAGAGCGCTTCACAGGCTCTTTAAAGGGAGCACAGGTCTTGGGGGAGCCTTAGCCATGCACAAGTTCTCCCGGGCAACAGAAGCCTTCATCCCGCTGCCGGGGGCTGCGTGTGGCTATCCCAGAAGCCAGGACAGCAAGCGGGATCACTGCGATCTCGCTTGCTGTCCTGGCTTCTGGGATTCAGAATATTTTTTTTCTTGTTTCCTCCTCCAAAAACTAGGTGCGTTTTATGGTCTGGTGCGTCTTATAGAGCAAAAAATATGGTAGTGTGTGTGAGGGGTTGTGTCAGCATTACTTGTATGAGTTCTTTTACTATTCACTTGTATGGGGAATTATACTTAAAATTATATAGAACACAATAACTATACAGTGGTACCTCGGGTTACATACGCTTCAGGTTACAGACTCTGTTAACCCGGAAGTAGTACCTCGGGTTAAGAACTTTGCTTCAGGATGAGAACAGAAATTGCACGGCGGCAGTGGGAGGCCCCTTTAGCTAAAGTGGTGCCTCAGGTTAAGAACAGTTTCCGGTTAAGAATGGACCTCCGGAATGAATTAAGTTCTTAACCCGAGGTACCACTGTATATGAAAATGAAAAATGGATATGTAGGTCAACATTTAATTACTCTAGAATCATTTTATCCAATTCATCCGAGCAGAAGCAACAACCACTGGACAGATGATCTTAGGATTCAACATGCTAATTTCCAGCAGTGTTCTCAAACTTGCAATTGCCAGTAGTGTGGCACCTCTGTTTTTGGTTCAATATAACAATTTAAACATTGTATATTTGTCTATTAAGGGTTTTTCCCCAAAGCTAAGTACAACAAAATAAAATACAGATACAGAAGTATGCAAAGGAACACAAATGAAACACAAAAATTTCCTTTGCTGGGGGCAGCATGGAAGAAAAAGAAAAATTGATGTCCTCAGAAGGCATGTAAAAGGTGAGTTCAGGTAAGTGCATCAGTTAGACAAGCCATAGGTTCTGAAAAACCATGGGTACAATTTAAAAAACCTACTTTTTTCTTACAACAGTCTTCCAAGGTAGGCCAGTATCACTTTCCTAACATAGCAGTGAGGTGACTGAGACTGAGAGGGAAGGTTCTTGCATCAAGTTACAAAATACATAAGAAGCTGCCTCGATACTCGCTCAGAATATCTGAATGGAATTAAATCTATCTATTCCGAACAATTCGCTAGATTAATAATTAACAATACTTTAACGGAAAGAATTGAGATAACGAAGGGGACAAGGCAGGGCTGCCTGCTATTGCCATTATTATTCATAACAACACTAGATGTTCTGCTGAAAAAAATAACTGAAACAAAAAGAGTAAAAGGTATAGAAATTGGTTTAAAAGAATACAAATATAAAGCTTTTGCAGATGATGTAGTGTTGACGTTGGAACAACTAATAAATAGTTCAATTGAGGCAATGGAAAAAATAGAAGAATATTGTCATCTTGCTGGATTTAAATTTAATAAGAGCAAAACAAAACTACTAACAGAAAACATGGATAGTAAAGAAATAGAAGAGTTACAAATGAAAACAGGACTAACAATTGCAAAAAAAAGTAAAATACTTGGGGGTATGGCTAATGACAAAAAACATCAACTTATATAAAGATAATTACGAAAAGGTGTGGACAGAGATTAAACAAGACCTGGAAATTTGGACCAGAATGAAATTATCGTTGATGGACATGCTTCCGAAACTGTTAACCTTATTCCAGACCATTCCTATTATATGTGGAACGAAACAATTTGACATCTGACGAAAACTTATTTCTAAATATATCTGGCTGGGAAAGAAACCTAGGATCAAATATAAAATCCTGACTGATGCAAAAGAAAGAGGTGGATTCTCCCAGCCAGATCTAAAAATTTATTATGAAGCATCTTGTTTTTGTTGGTTGCGTGATTGGATAGCATGAGACAATGAGGAGGTACTAGATTTAGAGGGATTCGATAATAGATACGGGTGGCACGCCTACCTGTGGTATGGAAAGACAAAAGTTCACAGAGGGTTTCTGCACCACATCATTAGAAAATCCTTGTATGAGGTATGGACTAGACATAAAAATCTCTTAGAACGTAAAACTCCGTGAGGTCTGACCAGAGCAGAATACAGTAGCACTATTACTTCCCTTGATCTAGATGCTATACTCCTATTGATGCAGCCCAGAATTGCATTGGCTTTTTTAGCTGCCACGTCACACTGTTGGCTCATGTCAAGTTTGTGGTCAACCAAGACTCCTAGATCCTTTTCACATGTACTGCTCTCAAGCCAGGTGTCCCCCATCTTGTATTTGTGCCTCTCATTTTTTTTGCCCAAGTACAATACTTTACATTTCTCCCTGTTAAAATTCATCTTGTTTGTTTTTGCCCAGTTCTCTAATCTGTCAAGGTCGTTTTGAAGTGTGATCCTGTCCTCTGGGGTGTTAGCCACCCCTCCCAGTTTGGTGTCATCTGCAAATTTGATCAGGATGCCCTTGAGTCCATCATCCAAGTTGTTGATAAAGATGTTGAATAAGACCGGGCCCAAGACAGAACCCTGTGGCACCCCACTAGTCACTCTTCTCCAGGATGAAGAGGAACCATTGATGAGCACCCTTTGGGTTCGGTCAGTCAGCCAGTTACAAATCCACTGAGTGGTAGCATAGTCAAGACCGCATTTTACCAGCTTCTTTACAAGAATATCATGGGGCACCTTGTCAAATGCCTTGCTGAAATCAAGGTAGGCTACATCCACTGCGTTCCCTTCATCTACCAGGCTTGTAATTCTGTCAAAAAACGAGATCAGGTTAGTCTGACATGACTTATTTTTGAGAAATCCATGCTGACTATTGGTGATCACAGCATTCCTTTCTAGGTGCTCATAGACTGTTTGCTTAATGATCTGCTCCAGAATCTTCCCTGGTATTGATGTCAGACTGACTGGGCGGTAATTATTTGGGTCCTCTCTTTTCCCCTTTTTGAAAATAGGGACAACATTTTCCCTCCTCCAGTCTGCCGGGACTTCGCCTGTTCTCCAGGAATTCTCAAAGATGACTGCCAGTGGTTCTGAGATCACATCTGCCAGTTCTTTTAATACTCTTGGATGCAGTTCATCTGGCCCTGGAGACTTGAATACATCTAAACTAGCCAAGTATTCTTGTACTATCTCCTTAGTTATTCTGGGCTGTGTTTCCTTTGCTGAATCATTTGCTCCAAATTCTTCAGGTCGGGCATTGTTTTCTTTATTGGAGAAGACTGAGGCAAAGAAGGCATTGAGGAGTTCAGCCCTTTCTGTGTCCCCTGTTTGCATTTCACCATCTTCTCCTCTGAGTGACCCCACTGTTTCTTTGTTCTTCCTTTTGCTACAAACATACCCATAAAAGCCTTTTTTGTTGCTTTTAACCTCTCTAGCAAGCCTGAGTTCATTCTGTGCTTTAGCTTTTCTGACTTTGTGTCTACACGTGCTGGCTATTTGCTTGAATTCCTCTTTGGTGGTTTCCCCCCCTTTTCCATTTTTTGTACACATCCTTTTTTAATCTTAATGAGGTCTCTGTTATTCTTCTCTCCCTTAATTTTGACCCAAATGCTCTCACTTTGGCTTTGAGGTTCTAAATCTTGGATCTCTTCACAGGTATACACATCCCTGACATATAACGCCACTCCTCCTCCTTTCTTGTCTGGTCTGTTTCTCTGAAATAGATTGTATCCCCCCATTATTACATTCCAATTGTGGGACTTATCCCACCAGGTTTCAGTGATGCCTATTATGTCATATTTAGTTTGCTGTACCAAGAGCTCAAGCTCATCTTGTTTATTTCCCATGCTTTGCGCATTAGTGTACAGACATTGAAGTCCATTAATCATTCCCCCGTGTCTCTTATTTAAGGATTTTTTCCTCCCACCACTAGGTCTGCGTGCTGTTTGCTCCATTTGGTCTATGACATGTTACTGGAGGGGGATGGTAAAGTAAAGTTAAAATCATTCAAAGAATTGAGAGGATAATTAACCGATTGGTTACAATACCACCAATTACAAGATATCTTTAAGAAAGACAATAAAAGCAATGGTTTTAGTAACATCCAATCAGAGATTAAGACAGAACTGCTGGGTAGTAATAAGAAAATGATATCAAAAATGTATAAGGTACTACTAGAGTGCAAAACAAAGGATGAGGAGGTAAAGAGTGTGATGATAAGATGGGCACAGGATCTGGGGCATAATATTGATTTTGAGAGGTGGCAGGTAATGTGGAATAAAACAATCAAATTTACGGCATGTGTGGCACTTAAAGAAAACTGAATGAAAATGATGTACCGTTGGTACATCACACCAAGTAAATTAGCCAAAATGTATAGAAGCCAAGATAAATTATGTTGGAAATGTAGGGAAGAAGAAGGGAATTTCCTACATATGTGGTGGACTTGTACCAAAGTTAAAATCTTCTGGGATACTATTTATAATGAATTTAAAAAGGTCAATACCTTTTAAAATTCATTATAAATAGTAAAAAGCCAGAAGTATTTGTATTAGGATTAATTGACGAGGAAATCCACCAAAAAGATGTTAACCTATTCATGTACTCCACAACGGCGGCAAGAATCCTTCTGGCCCAAAAATGGAAACAGCAAGAGCTCCCCACTCTAGACGACTGGCAGATAAAGATGGTAGAGTACGTGGAACTGGCAAAGTTGACGGAGAAAATTAGGAACCGACCCGCTGAAAGATTTCAAAGGGACTGGAGCAAATTTATAAATTATTTGAAAGAAAGTTGTAAACACCTAAAAACGTTTGTAACATTAATGTGAAATGTTTTGTAATGTGGAAAGAAGGAGCTAATTTACAAATGAAAGGGTGATTGTTAAATGATTATATATGGTAAAGAAGTGATTATAGAAATGTGACAAATATGTTAAACTAATAGGAAAGTCAGAAAGAATGATGGAAGGAAGTCGATGCTCGCTTGGAGCAGTAATATAAGCTTGGGATATGTATTATAAAATGAAATGAAATATGGAAAACTCAATAAAAACCATGATTTAAAAAACAACAACAACAGAATATCTGTCCGCATAGCCCTGATGGGGTCTCAGGGAGTGACAATTCTTCCCTAGTTCTTATTTAATCAGAGATGCCAGGGAAGGGACCTGGGACCTTCTGCATGCCACTGAGCTACAATGTTTCCCCCTCAAATACATAAATATGTGGTGAAGAGATTAGTCATTTGAAGAGAGAATTTTCCATGTTTGTGTCCTGATAATCTGATCAAGTGACCAGAGCCTGATTTCATGATGGCTCAAGATAGACTCAGCAGACCATTGGGGGTTGGGGTGTAGCATGAGGACACAGCCCAGGAAAGCCTGTTACTGTGGTTTCAGCTGACAATGACAGTCAAGGCCAAAGAAACGGATGCTCAGACTGATACAAAGTAATGTGACCATGGCATGTGTTGCCTCACCACTTGTACCATGTATCTCAGAAACAAAAGAAGCCGACACCATTCTATGTGGCCAAAGAATGGAAATGGAGATAAGCACAGCTGTGGTCACCTTGTCAAATATCAACGCAGCAGTCTGTTTGTCTTATGCCCACTCTAGCTGTCAGCTGAAATGTCCCGTGCTGCTATTATGTCATCCTGGCCACCCCAAAAGGTAGCCTGAGCTTGTGGGGACTCGCGAAGCGGGCAGTTCAGTTCAAGGGTGGCTCGGGGGCCGGTTAAACGACCCCCATGGGCTGCTTAGAAGCCACCCAGAGTGGCTGGAGAAACCCAGCCAGATGGGCGGGGTACAAAGAATAAATCATACAATGTTTTTAAACAAATAAAAAAAAACCCCTAGTTTAATCCATGGTAACATTAGCACTGTATACAGCAATGGGCTCCTTGAATATCTTTATGTATTTATTTAAAATATTTTTACTTTTGCTCTTGTTACCGGAGAATCCGAGGGCTCCCTTGGGCAGAAATCAAGACACCAACCAAAGCAATTTGGAGCAAATCAGCAGCCTGTAGGCTCGGTCTTTATTGAAGAAAGACTGTCGCGACAGGACTCCCACCGCCCACGAGGTGAAGCAAGATGGAAGCCCAGAACAAAAGAAGACCCCAACTTTTATTAGCTTCTAATCCCCTGAGTTACACCCCTAGAAATACATCGTAACTACATCATGACTACATTAAAAACAGGAGGAGTCAGGGGAGGGGTTGCTCAGGTAATCTGAGTACCATGACACCTGGCCAGAGCCCCTTTCCCCCCTCCCCATGAGTCATTTCCAGAAGACAAAAGGATAGGCGCAGTTTCCTGCCCCCTGAGGGGAATCCGATCACTGTCCCTTTGTCATAGTCCGTGTTGAATCCACTAGTGTATGCAGTTCGTTGTGTTCTTGATAGTCTTCTGTCTGAGCCCATCAAGATGACTATCAAGGTTGCCATGCCAACTGGGAAGGGCTGTAGTGTACGTGCCTCCTTGCTTGAGGGATTATGGCCACCCCCCTTTGATAGTCCTTGTGATATGAAGCAGAATAAAAGTGGTCCGGTGAAGATCCGATGTACGGCTGATTTATAGTGAATTTATGAAGAAAACTGTCCTAGAAGATCAAAGCGCTTTCGCTTTTCCGGAAGCTGGTTGCAACATTTTGATTAGATCAGTCACAGTCAATTGAACTCGGAAACTTTGTATTTGAGAGCTGTCAAAGTATAGGGAAGCGCGCCTTTGCCTGCAGTACCTGCGTGGCCGCCACAAGGGGCGCTGTTCGGTAGCACTGATTGGTTGAAGCGGCAGCCGATTGACCTCGAGTTCGGAGAGTTGGTCAACCCATAAGAATAGGGCGAGGTAGAGTTTCACGGTCTACTCAGGGAAAAGATATGAAAATAACAGGGGCAAGCTGCCAAGAGATGTTTTTTCTGTCAGAAAACGGGGCACTTTGCCAGAGTGTGTCCAGAGCGTCGTAACTGGCAGGGTGTGATGGCCTGGGAATCTGATTCAGAGACTGAACCGGAGGAATCCCAGCCTGCACAGGAGTCCCCGCCTCCAAGGCCGGCTGAGCCGGGGCAGGGCCTTGAGTCTGAAGCGCCTGCACCTGTGTCGGATCCTCAGGAGCAGACACCAGATGAATCCACTCTGGCTCCGGAGGTGATTGAGGACCAATTGCCTACAGGTGCGCCTCTCCCAGCCCTGTCAGGGGAAGGTGAGCCTCCCCCTGGGTCCAGTAACCCTCCAGCCTCTCCTGAGCTGCAGAGGCTCAGGGCAGAGAGGCGGAGGGAACTGGGTTCTTTCAGGAGGAGTGCTCGCCTTAAGGCCAGGAGAGGCGGGTCACCTGTGGGCCGGGACCGCCCCTGGCCTCAGAGAAGATAAAGGCCAGGTTGCGGGAGCAACGTCGTTGGAAACCTGTTTCTGCCAGCACCCAGACCTGTTCTTCCAGAGCTCCCGACCTTGCCTGGCCCCTCGCTTTGGACCCCGCTTCGCCCTTGGGTGGACAGTCTCCAGACCCTCAACCCAGGACCGGACTCTGACCACGCCTCACTGTAACCTCCCCCTGGGACCAGCACACAGGGAATGGTTGGGGCCACCCAGCAGGCAGAGGCAGAGGAACCCCAGACTTCGGGAAACGGGGAAGCCTGGCTGGTGGTGAACCGAGGCAACAGCCAGGCGGGAGCAACAGCGAAAGTCCTCGGCTCGGACACCCCAAAGCAAGCATAATGTTGAAGGTGGTCTTAGAGCTCCCGAATGGCCACGCGGTGGAGGAGTTGGCTTTGGTTGATTCCGGAGCTTCGGCGTCATTTTTGGAGAGCCACTGTGGTGTAATGGTTAAGAGCGGTAGTCACGTAATCTGGGGAACGGGGTTCGCGTCTCCGCTCCTCCACATGCAGCTGCTGGGTGACCTTGGGCCAGTCACACTTCTCTCTGAAGTCTCTCAGCCCCACTCACCTCACAGAGTGTTTGTTGTGGGGGAGGAAGGGAAAGGAGATTGTTAGCCGCTTTGAGACTCCTGAAGGGGAGTGAAAGGCGGGATATCAAATCCAAACAACTCTTCTTCTTCAAGGAGTTTGCAGAGCAGCACCAACTGAACCTGAGGCCTTTGGATTTTCCGCTGCAAGTCACTACAATTGCTGGGAGAGAACTGTTGGGAGGTGAAGTGACCCATCAAACGCCTCCCATGAGGATGCGGGTGTCTACCCACTCCGAGGTCATCGCCTTTCACGTGGCCACATTGGCGGGTCCGCCTATCATACTGGGCATGAGCTGGTTGGCCTTTCACGATCCGGTGGTCTCCTGGCATCAACGGTCACTGATTTTTTTTTTTTCTTCTGAAAAGATCAAGGCAGTTAACAAAAAATACAAAAATCAAGCCATAATTTAGCAATTTAAAATATTTGTTGGGAAAGCAGAAGCAGGAAAAGAAACCTACCCCGTACCTCTCCTAGCAGAGAAGCTCCTATGACAGCAAGGACCCCTTGCAAACAAAAAGATACAAGAAAGATCCTTCTTCTGGGGCCTGCCTGGTGTTAGCCTGTGTGTAGTTCAGATTCGGACGTTTGATTGCATTTCCTGCCATTTTGGGTGCAGAGTGCTCTGTGTCAGAGCTGGCCCACACCTCCTTGCAGGCATGTCTTAAGCAACTGTCCAACTGCAGCAGCCCCATTTCCTTTGTAAAAGACGATGAGGAACCCAACAGAGGATGAAGTACCAAGGCACTGATGCCCCTGCTATTTGCAGAATTCTAATGATCCCAGCAGAGCTGATTCTCTACTGAGGACTTGTTGCCTCAGTTGGCCGGAATGACTGACTGCAGGTACAAGGCAGGGCAGACCTCGTAGATACCCAGGGCTTTAGCCCCCTCAATATTTCTAGGAAGGGTGCTCAGTCCCCCCAGTATTGAGGGGACCGCCATCCCCCACCACCAGGCTGTTGCTGTGGCCACAAATGACTGTCCCCAGCAGCCGTGGGAGGCCAAGGGCCCTGTTAGCCACGAGGGACATGCGAGAAATATGAATGGCCACGCCTGGCAGGGGAGGCGAAGATGGAGGAGAGGAGAGGGGAGGGGGGAAATTTGATTTAATCCATTTGCATTCTGCAGGGTATCATAACAGGTTTCCAAACAAATAAACAACTTTTAACCAAGACGAAGGAACCAGAATGATTGGCAACTCAAACTAGAGCAAAATCCTTAGTTTTTCACCCCATCTTAATGCAGCCTATGGGACCAAACAATTCATTTGGCGCCGGGCGTAGGTACCTGAGCGGGACGTACGACAGGTGTGGATGAACACATCTAGGTCACATTGAGTAATTTGACCACACAGATGGGCCAGTGAGTGAAAGATGAAGGAGAATTTGGAATGTTAATAACTCCTCCCACCCATCTCAGGCAAACTGGTGGGGCAGCTACATGCATTCTCGGAAAACACAAGATTATTAAATCCATTCCCAGCTGGATTAAATCCTGGCCATGGGGGCTCAGCCCGCCCCCCCCCCCACTATCCCCCATCGCCAGGTTGTAGTTATGGGGCTGCAAATGACAGTCACCTACAGCTGCAGGAGGCACACACCATAGGTAGCCGAGTGGGACATGAGAGAATCAGAACAGGTGGAGTCTTCACCATCTATCTCCTATGAGAGAAGCAACTGTGACAGTAAGGACCCCTTTCTAAACCAAAAGATACAAGAAAGCAGGGGTAACGGGTATATGGGGCTTCAGCCCCCTCAATATTTCTAGGCAGGGGGATCAGTCCCTCCGATACCGAAGGGGCCGCCACTGGCCACCGCTGGGTTGTTATGGGACTGCAAGTGGCCGTCTTGAGCAGCCACAGGAGGCATGGGATGTAGGTAGCCAAGTAGGACATGCGATGGACGTGGATGGACACGCCTGGGTCACATCCGAGGAATTTGACTGCAATTTGGCAAAAAGCTGATTACAGAATAGCAGCTGCCTCTTGAATTGTGCCCGCCATCCCTTCTCCTGCCTGTGAGTAGCTGCTTGGTCTGCCTATGCAGCTTCAGTCAAGTTAGCCTTGAAAAGTTTGTGCATTCTGGCCCCACCATTCTCCCCCCACCGCCGCCACTGCTTACCTATTCGCCTACTTTTCACCTTTGAATCCCTGGATTAGTACATGTGGAATGTGCACATAAGCACAGAGAGTGAAATTATGTGAACAGTCAAGTCCACAGTAATTTGAAATGAAGCATTTCCAGGTACAGGAGGTAATTATCCCTCAGGTGAGAGACACATTTCTTTCAAGAGGAATTTCTTGGTAGGCTGAAGCAGTATTTGCCTTACAGCGCCTGTCACCAATATCTCCTGGAACTGAATCATAGGCCTTCTAAGCACCGATCATTGCAGGAAATTGTCAAGATCTAGTGGTGACCTGATGCTTAACAATGTAGCAGAAAATGTGATTTATTGTTTTTCATACCTCATTATCTACCACAAGATTCTCTGCGGGTCATTATGCCATCCACATCCTTCTTTGGAGGTCCTTTAAGCAGAGGCTTGACAACCATATGTCAGGAGTGCTCTGATGGTGTTTCCTGCTTGGCAGGGGGTTGGACTCGATGGCCCTTGTTGTCTCTTCCAACTCTATGATTCTATGATTCTCTAACACCCCTCCCCTCTAAGTTCCAGTCCTGCCCGGGAGGTTGCATTCATAGTCCTCAAGGTACGCCGGCGGCCTACGTGTGTGTTGCGGCCTGGGGTGCTCTATAACACGCACCAGACCATAACACGCACGTAGTTTTTAGAGGAGGAAAACAAGAAAAAAAATATTCTAAATGAAACAGTGGATGTATGATTTTTGTGGTTCATGCTGTGGCCACAGACATGTGATCTGACAGTGAGTTTGGAGTAGCCCATTGCAAAAATCCTGAGGATCCATGTGGATCTATGCTTTGTAACCATGTTTTTGCACCACTGCGACCCTAGGCAACAGTGGGTGCGTGATTTTTTGGGTGCAGGCTGTAGCCATGGACATGCTATGTTATCTGATGGTGAACTTGGGGTGACCCAATGCAAAAATCCTGAGGATCCATGTGGATCCGTGCTTTGTAACCACGTTTTTGCACCATTGCAGCCCCAGGCAACAGTGGGTGCGTGATTCTTTTGGTACAGACTGTAGCCATGGACATGTAATGTGATCTGATGGTGAATTTGGGGTGACCCAGTGCAAAAATCCTGAGGATCCATGTGGATCCGTGCTTTGTCACCACGTTTTAAATGGGGTGGGAAGGAAAAACACAGAAGGGACAAGGAGCACAAGAGGGGTGTGCGGAGAAGCAGCTGGCTAAGAATGCAGGGGAGGGGGTTTAACGGGGTGGGGGGGAGGAAAGGAAAGCAAAAGTCTCCCCCAAGCCAGCCCCCCCCTCTCTCTCCCACCTGCATGTTTTTCGGCTGCCTGCGAGTCCCTAGAGCACGGAGAGGAGGAGGTGGTGGGCTGGAGCCTGCACGCAGTGTGACTCGGAAAGAATTAGAAGGAAGGACTCGATCCTTTCCTTAACCCTCTGCTTGCCAGGAGGGCAGGGGATTCCCTTCTCTTTGTTGAGTTTGAGCAAACGCAGCAACAGAAGCAGGTGGGCAGTAGGACCCTGAGGCAGAATGCAGGAAAGCAGCAGCTTCCGCCTTCCCTCCGCCCGCCCGCCCGATCTTATTTTTGCCTGATTTTTGCCTATTTTTGCCCCTGCGCTCCGGCGAGTCAGCTCCAGGGACCACACATTCGCTCAATAACACGCACAGACATTTCCCCTTACTTTTTAGGAGAAAAAATCTGCGTGTTATAGAGCGAAATTTACGGTAGCTGGGGAAAGACACAGCTGTTGATAATGAGGCTTCAGCGTTCTTAGAGGAGAAAGGGGCGAGGCAGAAAGGCTTTTGATTTTCTTTCACCCATAGAAGCCCAGCTAAAACATTTATATATATTAGAAAATTTCAGTACTTCCTAATCCATGAAATTCAGAAGCTTTATAACGAAACATTGCAGTACACCTTTAGCTTAAACACATTCCTGCTTTTCTCTCTGGTACTGAATGTGGGAAACACCCTATGTGCTTTACAGGCATTTCACACAACCTTGCCATTACTTGATAAGTGTAATTGCGTGTCAAGGTCCCCAAGCCACCCCTCAAATAACTCACAACACACACATAATTTTTGTTTAAGGTTTTTGGCATAATTTTGGCCACAACTTTATTAACATACATGATTGTTAGTGGTTGCTTAGGCATTGGTTAAGACTATCTTTTTTTTTTAAATATAAACTATTTTATTAAGTTTTAAAACACACAATAAAGAGTAAACACACAAAATCCCCTCACCAAACAGAATAACAAACAAAACACCAAATGCAAGAACACCAACAAACACTATAGATAGAAAAAAGAAAAAAGAAAAAGAAAAACATAACTATTCAAAAACTTTTTTATATAACTAACTGGACTTCCTCACATCTCCCTTACCCTGCGTTCTTTATAATAGAAAATACCAGCAAATTGTTACCTTATTTCATATCTTATTTTGTACTTTTCAAACGTTATATTTTTTAATTTTAAAGTAGTTTTTGTCAGTTATTTGTACCTTAAATTAAACATTGTATTACTTTAAACTTCGACCTTATCTTACTTATAACTTAGTTTCTATATCTCACAATCAAATTACTGGAGCCATATTTTTCTAGACCATGCAATTTCTTAACATTCATATAACTTATATTGTTTTTGTAAGTAGTCTTTAAATTTTTTCCAGTCCTCTTCCGTTGTTTCTTCTCCCAACTCTCAGATACTGCCAGTCATTTCAGCCAGTTCCATATAGTCCATCAGTTGCGTCTGCCACTCTTCCAGTGTGGGCAAATCTTGTGCCTTCCAATGTTTTGCAATAAGTATTCTTGCTGCTGTAGTCGTGTACATAAAAAAGGTTCTGTCCTTTTTTAGCACTTTCTGGCCGACTATGTCCAAAAGGAAGGCCTCTGGTTTCTTGGTAAAGGTATATTTAAATACCTTTTTTAGCTCATTGTAGATCATTTCCCAGAAGGCCTTCACTTTTGGACAAGTCCACCAGAGGTGAAAAAATGTCCCTTCAGCCTCCTTACATTTCCAGCATTTATTATCAGACAGGTGATATATCTTTGCAAGCTTGACTGGGGTCATGTACCACCTATATATCATTTTCATAATGTTTTCCTTCAAGGCATTACATGCCGTGAATTTCATTCCGGTGGTCCATAACCTTTCCCAGTCCTCAAACATAATGTTATGCCCAATATCCTGTGCCCATTTTATCACGGCTGATTTGACTGTCTCATCCTGAGTGTTCCATTTAAGCAGCAAGTTATACATTCTTGAAAGTACCTTAGTCTTTGGTTCTCACAATTCTGTCTCTAACTTCGATTTTTCCACCTGGAATCCTATCTTTTTATCCAATTTAAATACCTCTTGAATTTGAGCGTAGTGTAACCAATCTCGCACCTTATTCTTTAATTTTTCCAAACTCTGCAACCTCCAATTATCTCCGATTTTTTCTATTATTTCCCAATATTTCGGCCAACCGGCCTCCATATTGAGTCTTTTTCGGGCCTTCGCCTCCATTGGTGATAACCATTCTCGGGGTCTTGTTTTCTAATAAGTCTTTATATTTTGTCCAGACAATAAATATTGCTTTTCTGACAATATGGTTTTTGAATCCTTTGTGAACCTTTACCTTGTCGTACCACAAATATGCATGCCATCCAAAAGCATTATTAAACCTTTCCAGATCTAGGACATCAGTGTTCTCTAACAGTAACCAATCCTTCATCCAGCAGAAGGCTGCGGCTTCATAATATAACCTTAAGTCCGGCAGGGCAAATCCCCCTCTTTCCTTTGCATCAGTTAAAATCTTGAATTTTATTCTGGGCTTTTTGCCCTGCCAGACAAACTTAGAAATATCTTTCTGCCACTTTCCAAAACACTCCACTCTGTCCACAATCTGTAGGGTTTGAAACAAAAACAACATCTTTGGCAATACATTCATCTTTATAGCTGCAATTCGACCCAACAAGGAATCATAGAATCATAGAATCATAGAATCATAGAGTTGGAAGAGACCACAAGGGCCATCGAGTCCAACCCCCTGCCAAGCAGGAAACACCATCAGAGCACTCCTGACATATGGTTGTCGAGCCTCTGCTTAAAGACCTCCAAAGTAGGAGACTCCACCACACTCCTTGGCAGCAAATTCCACTGTCGAACAGCTCTTACTGTCAGGAAGTTCTTCCTAATGTTTAGGTGGAATCTTCTTTCTTGTAGTTTGGATCCATTGCTCCGTGTCCGCTTCTCTGGAGCAGCAGAAAACAACCTTTCTCCCTCCTCTATGTGACATCCTTTTATATATTTGAACATGGCTATCATATCACCCCTTAACCTCCTCTTCTCCAGGCTAAACATGCCCAGCTCCCTTAGCCGTTCCTCATAAGGCATCGTTTCCAGGCCTTTGACCATTTTGGTTGCCCTCCTCTGGACACGTTCCAGTTTGTCAGTGTCCTTCTTGAATTGTGGTGCCCAGAACTGGACACAGTACTCCAGGTGTGGTCTGACCAGAGCAGAATACAATGGCACTATTACTTCCCTTGATCTAGATGCTATACTCCTATTGATGCAGCCCAGAATTGCATTGGCTTTTTTAGCTGCCGCGTCACACTGTTGGCTCATGTCAAGTTTGTGGTCAACCAAGACTCCTAGATCCTTTTCACATGTACTGCTCTCAAGCCAGGTGTCACCCATCTTGTATTTGTGCCTCTCATTTTTTTTGCCCAAGTGCAATACTTTACATTTCTCCCTGTTAAAATTCATTTTGTTTGTTTTTGCCCAGTTCTCTAATCTGTCAAGGTCGTTTTGAAGTGTGATCCTGTCCTCTGGGGTGTTAGCCACCCCTCCCAGTTTGGTGTCATCTGCAAATTTGATCAGGATGCCCTTGAGTCCATCATCCAAGTAGTTGATAAAGATGTTAAATAAGACCGGACCCAAGACAGAACCCTGTGGCACCCCACTAGTCACTCTTCTCCAGGATGAAGAGGAACCATTGATGAGCACCCTTTGGGTTCGGTCAGTCAGCCAGTTACAAATCCACTGAGTGGTAGCAGAGTCAAGACCGCATTTTACCAGCTTCTTTACAAGAATATCATGGGGCACCTTGTCAAATGCCTTACTGAAATCAAGGTAGGCTATATCCACTGAGTTCCCTTCATCTACCAGGCTTGTAATTCTGTCAAAAAATGAGATCAGGTTAGTCTGACATGACTTATTTTTCAGAAATCCATGCTGACTATTGGTGATCACAGCATTCCTTTCTAGGTGCTCACAGACTGTTTGCTTAATGATCTGCTCCAGAATCTTCCCTGCTATTGATGTCAGACTGACTGGGCGGTAATTATTTGGGTCCTCTCTTTTCCCCTTTTTGAAAATAGGGACAACATTTGCCCTCCTCCAGTCTGCCGGGACTTCGCCTGTTCTCCAGGATTTCTCGAAGATGACTGCCAGTGGTTCTGAGATCACATCTGCCAGTTCTTTTAATACTCTTGGATGCAGTTCATCTGGCCCTGGAGACTTGAATACATCTAAACTAGCCAAATATTCTTGTACTGTCTCCTTAGCTATTCTGGGCTGTGTTTCCTTTGCTGAATCATTTGCTCCAAATTCTTCAGGTCGGGCATTGTTTTCTTTATCGGAGAAGACTGAGGCAAAGAAGGCATTGAGGAGTTCAGCCCTTTCTGTGTCCCCTGTTTGCATTTCACCATCTTCTCCTCTGAGTGACCCCACTGTTTCTTTGTTCTTCCTTTTGCTACGAACATACCCATAAAAGCCTTTTTTGTTGCTTTTAACCTCTCTAGCCAGCCTGAGTTCATTCTGTGCTTTTGCTTTTCTGACTTTGTGTCTACACGTGCTGGCTATTTGTTTGAATTCCTCTTTGGTGGTTTCCCCCCTTTTCCATTTTTTGTACACATCCTTTTTTAATCTTAATTCAGTTAAAAGTTCTTTAGATAGCCACCCTGGCTTCTTTAGGCACCTTCCATGTTTCCGTCTCATTGGTATTGCCTGACGTTGTGCTTTTACTATCTCCCTCTTAACAAACTCCCAGCCATCATGAACTCCCTTTCCTTTTAGTATTACTGTCCATGGGATCTCACCCAGCACTTCCCTAAGTTTTATGAAGTCGGCTTTCTTAAAGTCAAGAAATTGAGTCCTAGTATGCTTGGCTGCTCCTTTCCGCTGTATAGTAAACTTCAGAAGAGCATGATCACTCGCGCCTAATGATCCTTCCACTTCTACCCCACTAACCAGGTCATCAACATTGGTTAGGACCAGATCTAAAATGGCTGTTCCTCTTGTTGCTTCTCCCACTTTCTGGACAATGAAGTTGTCTGCAAGGCCAGTGAGGAATCTGTTTGACCTTATGCTCTTGGCTGAGTTTGACGTCCAACAAATATCCGCGTAATTGAAGTCCCCCATTACTACTATCTCCCTTCCTTTTGCATGCTTGGCCATCTGTTCCAGGAAGGCATCATCTATGTCCTCCGTTTGGCTTGGGGATCTATAGTAAACTCCCACAATGAGGTCTCTGTTATTCTTCTCTCCCTTAATTTTGACCCAAATGCTCTCACATTGGCTTTGAGGTTCTAAATCTTGGATCTCTTCACAGGTATACACATCCCTGACATATAACGCCACTCCTCCTCCTTTCTTGTCTGGTCTGTTTCTCTGAAATAGATTGTATCCCCCCATTATTACATTCCCATCGTGGGACTTATCCCACCAGGTTTCAGTGATGCCTATTATGTCATATTTAGTTTGCTGTACCAAGAGCTCAAGCTCATCTTGTTTATTTCCCATGCTTTGCGCATTAGTGTACAGACATTGAAGTCCATTAATCATTCCCCCGTGTCTCTTATTTAAGGATTTTTTCCTCCCACCACTAGGTCCGCGTGCTGTTTGCTCCATTTGGTCTATGACATTTGGATGATCATCTTCATTAATTGATAGACTCCTACCTTCAGGAGCACTGTCTCCCTCCCCCACATTAGTCAGTTTAAAGCCCTCCTGATGAGGTTTCTGAGATTTTTGGCAAAAACATTCCTCCCAACCGTTGTGAGGTGCAGCCCATCACTTGCCAGAAGTCCATCTTCAAGAAACTGCA
Organism: Podarcis bocagei; assembly: GCF_964188305.1. NCBI lineage: Eukaryota > Metazoa > Chordata > Lepidosauria > Squamata > Lacertidae > Podarcis > Podarcis bocagei. The sequence goes on from NC_138131.1 coordinate 80,640,617, forward strand.
GTCCGTGATCTAAGAATCCAAACCGTTCCTGTTTACACCATTTGCGAAGCCAGCTGTTCACTTCCACTATTTTCCCCTCTCTCCCTGGGCCACGTCGTTCAACTGGGAGGACAGACGAGATGACAATTTGTGCATTTAGTTGCTTCAATTTCCTGCCGAGAGCCTCGTAGTCTCTTTTGATCTTCTGGAGGCTATTGCTTGCAGTGTCATTGGTTCCCACATGAACCAAGAGGAAGGGGTATTTGTCAGTGGGTTTTATGATTCCTTGCAGTCGTTCAGTTACATCTTGGATCTTAGCCCCGGGGAGACAGCACACTTCCCGAGACATCTTGTCAGGCCCACAGATCACTGCTTCTGTTCCCCTCAGTAGGGAATCCCCTATCACCACTACACGCCTCCTCTTGGGTTTGGTCGGGGTTCTTCCGTGAGCTGTCCGTTCCAAGGTCGCCTGCACATTCCCTGAGGACTGACTTTGCTGCTCGTCTTCATATACCTGATCGACTGTAATGAGGGAGAGATCCTCAAATGGAGTCTGCTCTTCGTCTTCCATGCTAGGGGAGAGGACCTCAAAGCGATTGTGTATTTCTAAACAATCAGAGTGAACCCTGGGCCTCCTACTTCTTTGAGTCACGTTTCTCCATATATCTGGCTCCTGTGTTGATGAACTAGCCTCCTTCTCAGGGGAGTCCCCTGTCTCCTCCTTGGTGGGGACGGTGTGCTCTGTTGCTTCCAAGAAGAGCTCCAGCTCTCTAATTCTTTGGAGCGTAGCTACACGTTCCTCCAGTTGCTGGACTTTGTCTTTTAAAAGGGCAATCAACATGCAATTGCTGCAGGTGAAGCTGCCTGCAACCTTTGGCAAGATGGCAAACATTGCGCAGGAATCGCAGGCGACTGCAGCTGTTCCCTCCCCTTCCATCTTGAGATCGTGTTGTTGGGGGTGGCTACAGAGGTCCTCCATCATAAAAAGCTTGAAGACAGGACAAATAACTTCGCCCACAAAAAAAAAACCTAGGTCTCCCCCAACAAACGTTTGAGACTAGCTCCCCTAAATCTAAAAGATGGATATAACTCCTTCTTCAACTGCTGCCCTACAAACTCCCCTAGGAAAGTTTCAATCTTGACCAAGTTTCTAGATCCTTTTTAATTTCTAGCCAACATTTTTCATAATTGTCTTTAAATAAGTTCAGGTTTTTAGCAGTCAAATTTACCCCTAGGTATTTCACCTTCTTTACAATTTTTAGGTCTGTCTCTTTCTGAAACCTTTCTGATTCCTCAGTTGTCAATTTTTTTCCCAAAACCTTGGTTTTTTGCTTGTTCAGTTTAAACCTCGCCACACGACCAAACTCATGAATTAATTCTAAAACTCTTTTCGTGCTAGATTCTGGCTCCTGTAATGTTAAAACCAAGTCATCTGCAAAAGCTTTCAGTTTGTATTGTTTCACTCCGACCTGTATTCCTTGCACCAACCGGTCCTCCCTAATCATGTTCAAAAACACCTCCAGGACTGAGATAAATAACAAAGGGGATATGGGGCAACCTTGTCGTGTTCCTTTTTCAATTTTAAACTCTTCTGTCACCACATTGTTAACTATCAGTTTAGCTTTTTGCTCTGAGTAAATTGCCTCTGTTCCATTTTCAAACCCCCGTCCCACTCCCATCCCTTCAAGGTTTTTCTTCATGAATTTCCAAGAAATGTTGTCAAAGGCCTTCTCTGCATCAATAAAAATTAGCACTGCTTTTGTATTTATGTTGGTTTGCAAAAGTTCCAAAATGTCAATAATGTTCCTAGTGTTATCAAACAAATGTCTACCTGGGAGAAAGCCTGCCTGGTCTTTATGAATTACTTCATTTAACACTTTTTTGAGTCTATTTGCCAAGATATCTGCAAAAATTTTGTAATCCACATTTAGGAGTGAGATGGGACGGTAGTTCTTAAGTTGAGTCTTTTCAGTTTCCAATTTAGGTTTCAATGTGATGAAAGCTTCTTTCCACGATTCCGGCGCCTTCTTCCCCTCCATGATCTGATTACAAACCTCCAATAGTGGTTGTATCAAAAAATCTTTCAATGTTTTATAATACTTGGAGGTAAGACCATCTGGCCCTGGAGATTTGCCTAGTTGCATATTCTGAATGGCACCCTCAATTTCATGTTGTGTTATCTTATAGTTCAGGATTGTTCTCTTTTCCTGAGATAATTTCGGTAACCCATTAATTTTTATGAATTGGTCTATCTCCGTCTCATTTTGCGGCCCTTGCGTATAAAGTTGTTTGAAGTATCTCTGGAAGCACTTTCTAATTTCCTCTGGTTTCTGGATATTTCTCCCTTCAATCTCTAGGTTTGTAACCGTATTCAATTTTTGTCTCTTCTTCAACTGCCATGCTAGCAGTTTCCCACACTTATTCGCTGATTCAAATGATTTTTGTTTCATTTGTTTAATTTTCCACTCAACTTCTTGATTTATCAATTTAGCATATTGTGCTTGGTGGAATTTGATTTCTCTCAGAACCTCCTGTGATTTTGGTTTTGATCTCAATTTTTTCTCACCATCTCTTATCTTCTCTAAGATCTTATCCTTTTTTTCATTCCAAAGTCTTTTCTTTATCGTATTCTGTTGTATCAAAAACCCTCTCATAACAGCTTTACTTGCGTCCCAGATTACTCTTTTTTCCACCGTGGTATTCAAATTTATTTCAAAGTAGTCTTTCAAAGTTTTTTGGGCCTTCTTCACAATCTCCTGATCTCTTAATAGGGTGTCATTCATTTTCCATCTGAAGGAACCGATTGGAGTAAGTCTCATTTCCACTTTCATAGCGTTATGGTCGGAGCAGGTTTTGGGACAGATTTCCACTTTTCTGGTCTTAGGTGCCAGCCCTCTAGTTATCCATATTTGGTCGATTCTTGTCCAAGACAGATGGGCTTCAGAAAAGAATGTTCCTTCTTTACCTAGGGGGTTCTTTGTCCTCCAAATGTCAATCAAGTCCATATTGTCAATTAGTTCAAAAAAGGTTTTAGGTAGTCTGCCGTCTTTTGTTAAGTTTTGATTTTGTGACTTGTCCATATTTGTGGAGACCACCCCATTCATAACTCCCATCATAATGATGTTGGTATAGTCCAAATAGTCCAGCATTGTCTCATGCAGTTTCTTATAGAATTCTGATTTCCCCTCATTCGGTGCATAGATTCCTAAAATTAAAAACTTTTCTCCTTGAGTCTGTATCTCAATAGCCAAAATTCTTCCTTGCTCATCTTTAAATAAAAATTTTGGTGACAGGCTCTCCTTTGCATAAATCACCACTCCTCTTTTCTTAACTCTCTCCGATGAGATAAATTCTTGGCCTAATCTTTTATTGATTAACACTTTCCTATGGAGCCTAGTCACATGCGTTTCCTGCAAGCAAATAATGTCCAATTGTTCTTTTTGCAATATGTGAAATATTCTTCTTCTTTTTTCCGGGGAATTCCCGCCATTAATGTTCCAACTAAGAAGCTGCAGAGTCATCCTGGATCAATCTGTTATTCCTTTGGTGGTGGCGTCTCTTCCTTTGAATCCTCTGGTCCCCAGGGTGCAGGTGTAGGTGCAGGTACCGGCGGAGGTGGTGGCCAGGATGCTATTGCTCCTTTCTGAAGGTCCTCTTTGTGGTCGTTCAAAAACTTTTGTTGGTCTTCTGCTGTCTTAATTTTAACTTTCTTTCCTTTGAAGTTGAAGGATAATCCTTGAGGAAATTCCCACCTAAAGGGAATTGAGTTGCCTTTCAGTAGTTTTGTTAATTCCGTATATGTAGCTCTAAGGTCCAAGAGTTGTTTCAGAATATCTTTGTAAGTTTCTGCTCTGTTGCCTTGAATGTCAAGTGATTTTCCAAAATGAAGGCCTAGTATTTTATCTCTCTCTTGCTTGGATCTCAAAATGATCAAACAGTCTCTGGATCTGTCCTTCCTCACCACTCTTCCCAATCTAAAAGCACTTACAATTTTAAAATCCTTATCTTCTTCTATCCCCCAGAACTTTGAGAATTCCGATGTCAAATAGCCGATCAAATCTCCCTGTTCAAGTTCTGGGATTGCTCTCAATCTAAGGTTGTTTTCCCTATTTCTCAGTTCAACCATAGACAGGTAGGCCTGCTGTTCACCAATCTGTTTGTGCAAGGGCTTTACCTCCACCTTTATTGCCTCAACCTTCTGATTGGCTTCCACGGCTTTTTGGTTAGCTTCCTCAGCCAATTTGCGATTTTCTGCAGTTGCTTCCTGGAGATTCCCAATTGCTTGTGTATGTTGAGCAACTTGGTCAGTCAGTTTGCTTATAGTGGCTGTGGCTTGGTCAATTTTGGACGAATGCTCATCCGCCTTCTTATTTAAAATTTCCAATTGTCCCAAAAATTGATCTAAGACTGCTGCAGATCCTCCTGAAGCCATATCCTCTAATGGTGTTTGCTCAGCTACCCCTTCTTGTGTCCCTAAAACAGCTGGGACAGATGATCTGCGTGGCGGAGAAGTCAAGGTTGTTTGTACCAGTTGTTTAGCTTTCGTTTTAGCCAATCTTGCTTTCCCTGTGCCACTCATTCCAATCCTGTCTACGTGCGGCATTGGTTAAGACTATCTGTTCCCCCCCCCGCCCCCCGCCTGGGGACAGAACTTACTTCCGGATTCCACCGAAAGCCATTAAGGGAAAACAATATTGGGGAGAAATGGAGCTGAGCGACAGGCCCTCACTTCTCCCCGCATGCTCCCTAGGGCTTGCCGGTCCTAGCCCCATTCCAGGGATTCGGACGAAAACATGGCAAGCCCCTGGGTTCCTTTAACGGAATTCCCTTTCCGCAGCAGCGTTGGAGGGGCAGGCCCAGCCAATCCTTGCCCCTGTTCCAAACAATTTGATAACCAATGCCTAACCGCAACTTACAAGTTGTGACGATTTGCAGTAGGCAAAAAACAAATCAGCCAGATGGACAAAATTCCTACCAGTCCCCTGCCACAACAGCAGATGACCCCATGACAGGCATAGCAAGGTCGACGCAGAAAACCCTTAAATTTAGGGCGGGCGGGTGTTCCGATGCACGCAGCAAAGAGAAAGTTTCCAAGCTGCGTGCACAGAGTATAAAGCATTAGATCCCTCCCACCAAATTGCAACACATAAATTGCCCCAGCAACTCAACCAACTAATCATTGCCACAGGCCAACTTTTCAATCATGCCTGGCAACCAAGGAGGGGGTGTGTGGCCTGATAGACCCCACCGCAACCAGCGCTCTCCATTAAGGAGAACACTCTTTGTCACATGAAAGTGGTGGGGCGTGGGTGAGAAGGCAAAACCTGTTTACATCCCAGGGGAAAGAAATGACTTGGGTATCAATCACCCATTTTCTGACTTCCTTCTACACTTGACCAGATGTACCCTCTTCGGCTGTGTCTGTCTTTCCAACCAGGGAAATGTTAATGCAATTTGGACTGTAAACAGAGTCAGGTACAGCTGTCCCCATGATCATAGCTGGAAGAAAATTACATCTGTGTCCACAGAAATGCCTGCCAGTGTTTCAGTCAGTAGTTCAGTTCATGCTTACATGCCCACATGTGATTTCAGCTGAAGTCTGCTTATGTGCGAGGGAAATCAAGCAGGCAAACATTTGGCAGCAACTCGCCATGCACTCGTAATGTACAGTACTTCCAGTCTGTAGGATGGTTCAGTTAAGAGAGATGTGATGTTTCGTTTCTCTGTGCCAAGTAACTGCAGCATCACAAGCAAGTTCCCCAGAGGTTGCAAAACTTGACACACAGATTCCATAAGCCCCTCTGCTTCTCAAAAGGCTAAACTGTGCTCTCGCCTCTTTTTTTTGCTCATTGTTAGTGCCCTCGCGTATGCATCTTGCTTTGTTGGGTTGCCAGGCTCCATAGAATCATAGAGTTGGAAGAGACCACAAGGGCCATCGAGTCCAACCCCCTGCCAAGCAGGAAACACCATGAGAGCACTCCTGACATATGGTTGTCAAGCCTCTGCTTAAAGGACCTCCAAAGAAGGATGTGGATGGCATAATGACCCGCAGAGAATCTTGTGGTAGATAATGAGGTATGAAAAACAATAAATCACATTTTCTGCTACATTGTTAAGCATCAGGTCACCACTAGATCTTGACAATTTCCTGCAATGATCGGTGCTTAGAAGGCCTATGATTCAGTTCCAGGAGATATTGGTGACAGGCGCTGTAAGGCAAATACTGCTTCAGCCTACCAAGAAATTCCTCTTGAAAGAAATGTGTCTCTCACCTGAGGGATAATTACCTCCTGTACCTGGAAATGCTTCATTTCAAATTACTGTGGACTTGACTGTTCACATAATTTCACTCTCTGTGCTTATGTGCACATTCCACATGTACTAATCCAGGGATTCAAAGGTGAAAAGTAGGCGAATAGGTAAGCAGTGGCGGCGGTGGGGGGAGAATGGTGGGGCCAGAATGCACAAACTTTTCAAGGCTAACTTGACTGAAGCTGCATAGGCAGACCAAGCAGCTACTCACAGGCAGGAGAAGGGATGGCGGGCACAATTCAAGAGGCAGCTGCTATTCTGTAATCAGCTTTTTGCCAAATTGCAGTCAAATTCCTCGGATGTGACCCAGGCGTGTCCATCCACGTCCATCGCATGTCCTACTTGGCTACCTACATCCCATGCCTCCTGTGGCTGCTCAAGACGGCCACTTGCAGTCCCATAACAACCCAGCGGTGGCCAGTGGCGGCCCCTTCGGTATCGGAGGGACTGATCCCCCTGCCTAGAAATATTGAGGGGGCTGAAGCCCCATATACCCGTTACCCCTGCTTTCTTGTATCTTTTGGTTTAGAAAGGGGTCCTTACTGTCACAGTTGCTTCTCTCATAGGAGATAGATGGTGAAGACTCCACCTGTTCTGATTCTCTCATGTCCCACTCGGCTACCTATGGTGTGTGCCTCCTGCAGCTGTAGGTGACTGTCATTTGCAGCCCCATAACTACAACCTGGCGATGGGGGATAGTGGGGGGGGGGCGGGCTGAGCCCCCATGGCCAGGATTTAATCCAGCTGGGAATGGATTTAATAATCTTGTGTTTTCCGAGAATGCATGTAGCTGCCCCACCAGTTTGCCTGAGATGGGTGGGAGGAGTTATTAACATTCCAAATTCTCCTTCATCTTTCACTCACTGGCCCATCTGTGTGGTCAAATTACTCAATGTGACCTAGATGTGTTCATCCACACCTGTCGTACGTCCCGCTCAGGTACCTACGCCCGGCGCCAAATGAATTGTTTGGTCCCATAGGCTGCATTAAGATGGGGTGAAAAACTAAGGATTTTGCTCTAGTTTGAGTTGCCAATCATTCTGGTTCCTTCGTCTTGGTTAAAAGTTGTTTATTTGTTTGGAAACCTGTTATGATACCCTGCAGAATGCAAATGGATTAAATCAAATTTTCCCCCTCCCCTCTCCTCTCCTCCATCTTCGCCTCCCCTGCCAGGCGTGGCCATTCATATTTCTCGCATGTCCCTCGTGGCTAACAGGGCCCTTGGCCTCCCACGGCTGCTGGGGACAGTCATTTGTGGCCACAGCAACAGCCTGGTGGTGGGGGATGGCGGTCCCCTCAATACTGGGGGGACTGAGCACCCTTCCTAGAAATATTGAGGGGGCTAAAGCCCTGGGTATCTACGAGGTCTGCCCTGCCTTGTACCTGCAGTCAGTCATTCCGGCCAACTGAGGCAACAAGTCCTCAGTAGAGAATCAGCTCTGCTGGGATCATTAGAATTCTGCAAATAGCAGGGGCATCAGTGCCTTGGTACTTCATCCTCTGTTGGGTTCCTCATCGTCTTTTACAAAGGAAATGGGGCTGCTGCAGTTGGACAGTTGCTTAAGACATGCCTGCAAGGAGGTGTGGGCCAGCTCTGACACAGAGCACTCTGCACCCAAAATGGCAGGAAATGCAATCAAACTTCCGAATCTGAACTACACACAGGCTAACACCAGGCAGGCCCCAGAAGAAGGATCTTTCTTGTATCTTTTTGTTTGCAAGGGGTCCTTGCTGTCATAGGAGCTTCTCTGCTAGGAGAGGTACGGGGTAGGTTTCTTTTCCTGCTTCTGCTTTCCCAACAAATATTTTAAATTGCTAAATTATGGCTTGATTTTTGTATTTTTTGTTAACTGCCTTGATCTTTTCAGAAGAAAAAAAAAAAATCAGTGACCGTTGATGCCAGGAGACCACCGGATCGTGAAAGGCCAACCAGCTCATGCCCAGTATGATAGGCGGACCCGCCAATGTGGCCACGTGAAAGGCGATGACCTCGGAGTGGGTAGACACCCGCATCCTCATGGGAGGCGTTTGATGGGTCACTTCACCTCCCAACAGTTCTCTCCCAGCAATTGTAGTGACTTGCAGCGGAAAATCCAAAGGCCTCAGGTTCAGTTGGTGCTGCTCTGCAAACTCCTTGAAGAAGAAGAGTTGTTTGGATTTGATATCCCGCCTTTCACTCCCCTTCAGGAGTCTCAAAGCGGCTAACAATCTCCTTTCCCTTCCTCCCCCACAACAAACACTCTGTGAGGTGAGTGGGGCTGAGAGACTTCAGAGAGAAGTGTGACTGGCCCAAGGTCACCCAGCAGCTGCATGTGGAGGAGCGGAGACGCGAACCCCGTTCCCCAGATTACGTGACTACCGCTCTTAACCATTACACCACAGTGGCTCTCCAAAAATGACGCCGAAGCTCCGGAATCAACCAAAGCCAACTCCTCCACCGCGTGGCCATTCGGGAGCTCTAAGACCACCTTCAACATTATGCTTGCTTTGGGGTGTCCGAGCCGAGGACTTTCGCTGTTGCTCCCGCCTGGCTGTTGCCTCGGTTCACCACCAGCCAGGCTTCCCCGTTTCCCGAAGTCTGGGGTTCCTCTGCCTCTGCCTGCTGGGTGGCCCCAACCATTCCCTGTGTGCTGGTCCCAGGGGGAGGTTACAGTGAGGCGTGGTCAGAGTCCGGTCCTGGGTTGAGGGTCTGGAGACTGTCCACCCAAGGGCGAAGCGGGGTCCAAAGCGAGGGGCCAGGCAAGGTCGGGAGCTCTGGAAGAACAGGTCTGGGTGCTGGCAGAAACAGGTTTCCAACGACGTTGCTCCCGCAACCTGGCCTTTATCTTCTCTGAGGCCAGGGGCGGTCCCGGCCCACAGGTGACCCGCCTCTCCTGGCCTTAAGGCGAGCACTCCTCCTGAGAGAACCCAGTTCCCTCCGCCTCTCTGCCCTGAGCCTCTGCAGCTCAGGAGAGGCTGGAGGGTTACTGGACCCAGGGGGAGGCTCACCTTCCCCTGACAGGGCTGGGAGAGGCGCACCTGTAGGCAATTGGTCCTCAATCACCTCCGGAGCCAGAGTGGATTCATCTGGTGTCTGCTCCTGAGGATCCGACACAGGTGCAGGCGCTTCAGACTCAAGGCCCTGCCCCGGCTCAGCCGGCCTTGGAGGCGGGGACTCCTGTGCAGGCTGGGATTCCTCCGGTTCAGTCTCTGAATCAGATTCCCAGGCCATCACACCCTGCCAGTTACGACGCTCTGGACACACTCTGGCAAAGTGCCCCGTTTTCTGACAGAAAAAACATCTCTTGGCAGCTTGCCAGTCTTTCTTCTCTTTGCCACCCGGCCGTTGAGCTTTCGAACCTTCCTGCGCACGGGCTGAGTCTATTTCCATGGGCTCCGGCTGTTGTTGACCTTCGGAAGCAGCTGCCGGCATTTCAGGAATGTGGTTACCATGGAAACTCCGGCCCTTGCCCTCTTTCCTTTCCCGCAGTCTGGCTTCCTGCCTCAGCCCCACCGCAAGAGCAGCCTTCGTTAACTCATCCATATCCTTTGGACGGGGGGCCCTAGCAAGCTCATCCTTAACTTCGGTGTTCAGTCCAGCCTTAAACAAAGCTTGCACAGGCTCTGATTCCAAATCCCATCCCAGTTTGTGCACAAGCATAGCGAATTCTGACCAGTAACTGCGCACTGTAGATTTGCCTTGCTTCAAAGCCAAAAGCTCCTCCTGCGTCTTGTCAATTAAACTTTGATCTGCGTAGATAAAGTCCATCGCTTGCCAAAACTTGGGCAGACTACGATGCGCTTCATTATTAGAGGCAATCAACGGCCTGACCCAACTTTTTGTTCACACCCCCCCCCCGACAGGAGCCTAATTATGTGAGCAACTTTCTGAGCATCGTTGGCAAACTGAGCTACTTCAAGCTCCAAAAAATATTTCATCTCCGTCTTAAAATCACAATAAGCCTCCGGATCGCCATTAAACTTTTCCACCCACGCACCTCAGTTGGCAAACTGAGCTACTTCAAGCTCCAAAAAATATTTCATCTCCGTCTTAAAATCACAATAAGCCTCCGGATCGCCATTAAACTTTTCCACCCACGCACCTTTGCCCCTCGCCAGTAGCCCACCTGTGGCTCCACCTTGAGCAGCCCTGCATTCCTCCAGACGCGACTGCAGGTCCAGTCCGGCATTCCACTTACGCAGCTCAGAAAGCTCCTTCTCCATTTTTTGCTTTTAGTTCCTCTCTCTAGCTTTCAGCAGAAGAGTCGAGTCATGCTGTAAGGAGTGGATGCTGCCAAAGCTAGCAGAGATAACGCTCCAGGCTCACAGCCATTTCCGTTCTGAAGATTTATTGCCAAAAGTTCAAAGCAGTTACAAGAGTTCAAAAAAGCACGCCCATGCCTAGCTCAGTCAGATGACTCGACTGGCGATCTCTTACTCCTCCTCCCCCAACAGGCCCATCTCCGCAGTGCACGCCTCCTGCTTCCTCTCTTCTGTGAGTAGCTAGTTCCGGGCACTGGCTCTCCCCCCTCCCTATTTCCTCCTCGGAGTCGGATGAGAGACTGCTGATGAGCTCTTTAGGCTCTCTGTAATTGCCTCTCTCTCCCCCCTCGGCTCTTTGGCAGCTTCCAATTCCCTGACAGGCGGCTTCCAACAAAATCTTAAAATACAATAGTTCGTCAAACATTAAAAGCTTCCCTAAACTTAATGTTTTCCCTGGCTGGTATGTTGCATTGAATTTGATTGATAGCAATGGGCCTGGTGTGACATATTATCAAATAACATTGGACAACATTGCTTTTCACATATTTCTGTTCCCTCATTAAAATGGAAGCAAAGAACTAAAGGTAAAGGTAAAGGACTCCTGGATGGTTAAGTCTAATAAAATTTGACTATGGGGTGCTCATCTTCGTTTTTAGGCCTTCCACTGAAGGAACTCCATCCCTTCCCACTGTAGCCCTCGCAGGAGAGGATCCTCTCGGTGTTTATTGTGGGCTTTATCCTGCTGCATGGGTCCTCCTACCACCTCAAGAGGGCTCAGCTTTCACAATGGCAGAAGTGGCTCTTTTCAGGTGTAGCCTATCAGAAGGCAGAAGAGGCACATTTCCCAGATACACTCAGTAGAGGACCAGACCTCCTTGGACAGAGACCTTTTCCATGGCACAGGAGCATCCTGGATAAAGCCTATTTGCACAGACATCTTTAACGCCTGCTTGGCCTTGTCAGTTAATAGCGCAGTTTACTTTGCTACTGTTTACTTTGCTAAGGAAGCCTGCCACTTAAAGAACTATGCCAAGGAAGCCAACGACAAACTGTTTGGTGTTGATGGGTCACTATTGGAGAGGTAGCTCAAAGCTTAGGTGGTGTACCCCCAGATTTTTGAAGAAAAATTCAGTGGTGCATCCCGGGGTATCAGCCCACGTGTAGTTCAGATTCTGCAGTTTGATTGCACCCACATGGCAGAAAATGCATCGTGCTCTGTGTCAGAGCTGGCCCACACCTCCTCGCAGGCATGTCTTAAGCTTTAAGACCATGGGCCTCCAACCATTTGGGGCCATATGACCAAGTAAGGCAACTGTCCAACTGCAGCAGCCCCATTTCCTTTGTAAAAGACGATGAGGAAACAAGAAGGTGAAGAAATAAGAAAGCACAGATTTTTGAAGAACAATTCAGTGGTGCATCCCGGGGTATCAGCCCATGTGTAGTTCAGAATCTGCAGTTTGATTGCACCCAAATGGCAAAAAATGCAGAGTGCTCTGTCTTGGAGCTGGAAAATCAATAAAAAATTTTGGAAACCCCGCAGAAAAATTGAAAATCTCATTTTCTTTAGGAAAACAAGGAGAACAGGGGATTAACCTCATGCTCTGAAAAGGCTGCAAAACAAAGATCATGCATAAATTGTGCCTAAGGAAGGTTCTAAACAGCTGAGGGGTGTAGGTTGGTCCTGCTGCTAGTACCCTTCTGGCTTTTAAGAGCTGCAAAACTGCCGCAACAACCGCAACAAACGAGGGTTGTTTAAAAGATAGGGAATATAGAATGCAAAATGGTTGACAATTCAGACTGCCTGCTCTGGTCCAGTCCTGTACTGACAGTACCTTCCCAGAGTATGATATTGTGATGTTTCCTACATCTCAGCCGTTCAAGCAGTGGCTTGGGTGGGTGGCACCAGTCGCAGATAAAGTGCCTTTGCCCGTGCAAGTGGGAGTTGGCCCCCTTCACACCTTTTGGACTTGGGAGCTTTCAGTGTGTCATTGTCCGCCTAGTCATAGGAGGAAGGATGGAGGGAGTATTAAGGTTCTTCTTGCCCTCTGATGGTCAGATGACTTTCTGTTGAAATTTAGACTTTCAACCCACTTGAAATATACTCAGAGTCGAGAGTGGATTTCATGCTCTTTATTCAGCTCATGGTGGTGAGGAGGGAATGGAAGTCCCCTCAAAGTATCTGCTTTATATACATTATTTACACAATGGGCTGCACGTGATTGGCTAATTCCGGAATTCTCCTGTAGGCCAGTCAGGTTGTGGATTCACTTCTATCTGGAGCTGGATTGGGTGGCTCCTGCCAACCAATCATACTGCTGCATTGTTCTAGGACCAATCAGACTGCTGCATTTTGGAGCCTATTGTTCTAGGACCAATCAGACTGCTGCATTCTGAATCCTATTGTTCTAGGACCAATCAGACTGCTGCATTTTGGATCCTATTGTTCTAGGACCAATCAGAATGCTGCAGTTTGGATCCTATTCAACTCAGTACATAACCACAGTTCAAGAAGGACACTGACAAACTGGAACGTGTCCAGAGGAGGGCAACCAAAATGGTCAAAGGCCTGGAAACGATGCCTTATGAGGAACGGCTAAGGGAGCTGGGCATGTTTAGCCTGGAGAAGAGGAGGTTAAGGGGTGATATGATAGCCATGTTCAAATATATAAAAGGATGTCACATAGAGGAGGGAGAAAGGTTGTTTTCTGCTGCTCCAGAGAAGCGGACACGGGGCAATGGATCCAAACTATAAGAAAGACGATTCCACCTAAACATTAGGAAGAACTTCCTGACAGTAAGAGCTGTTTGACAGTGGAATTTGCTGCCAAGGAGTGTGGTGGAGTCTCCTTCTTTGGAGGTCTTTAAGCAGAGGCTTGACAACCATATGTCAGGAGTGCTCTGATGGTGTTTCCTGCTTGGCAGGGGGTTGGACTCGATGGCCCTTGTTGTCTCTTCCAACTCTATGATTCTATGATTCTCTAACACCCCTCCCCTCTAAGTTCCAGTCCTGCCCGGGAGGTTGCATTCATAGTCCTCAAGGTACGCCGGCGGCCTACGTGTGCGTTGCGGCCTGGGGTGTTCCCTGGTCCGGGGTTCAGGTTCTGGCTTGTGTTCCAAGGATGCTGGCTGTGATGGGGCCGTTTGGTCTGGCGCAACCAGCTCGCTCAGCCGTGGTTCTGGTTCCGGTGTCCTTTCGGCCTCACGTGTCCTCTCTGTATTTACTGATTCTGCCTCTCCTGCTGGCCCCTCCTGTTCTATGGGCCTCACTGCCCCACTGTTCCCTTGGGACTCCTCTGACCTGTCCTCCTCCTGGTTTTCTCCCGGGAATCGTCGCCGTATCTGGTCGCAGTGGCGGCGGCAGCATTGCCCCCCATCCGTTAGCACCTCGTACGACACGGGGCCAGCGACCCTGGTGACTGTGGCGGGTACCCATGCTGGGCCTGCCCCAAAATTCTTTGCGTACACTGGGTCCTGGGCCACGAAGGTCTGGGGGTTCCTGCCTTCCCCCACCACTACCTCATCCTGAGCTCTATCGGGGAGATGGCGGTCCAATCTGATTGCAAGGCGCCGACCCATTAGTAGTTCAGCGGGGCTCCGGCCAGTCGTTGAGCTGGGGGTGCTGTGCTGTGCTAGAAGGAATGTGGCAAGGCAGTACTCCCAGTCCCCTTGCGTCATGTGGCGAAGGGTGTCCTTGGTGGTCCGCACCATGCGTTCTGCTTGGCCATTGGTGGCAGGGTGGAACGGCGCCGAACGGATGTGGCGGATGGCGTTCTGTGCTGTGAAGGTTTGGCATTCTCCTGACGTAAATGCGGTCCTGTTGTCTGAGACGAGAGTGTCAGGGAGCCCGTGGGTTGCAAACAGCCTGCGTAGTACCCGGATGGCTGCGGACGTGGAAGTGGAAGGGGCCAGCGAAGTCCACATGCAGGCGTGACCATGGTGCTCGGGCGGACTCCCAGGACTGGACTGGGGCCCTTGGGGGATCTGGGTGGGATTCTTGGCAGGCCTGGCAGTGTTTGACCCAGGCCTCTATCTCTCCGTCGATCCCCGGCCACCACACATAACTCCTGGCAAGGGCCTTCATTCTCACTACCCCTGGGTGTGTCTCATGTAGGGCTCTGAGGACCCTTTTTCGGAGGGGCTGGGGAACAACGACCCTGCTTCCCCATAACAGGCACCCCTTGTGGGTCAACAGTTCATGTTTGTGGGTTGTGTAGCCGGCGAATTCTGGCCCAGGGCTGCTGCTGGGCCATCCCCTCCACACCCAGTCCAGGACCCGGGAGATGACCCTATCTTTCTTGGAATGGTGTGCAACTTCTTGTGCCTGAATGGGGCGGTCGGGAAGTAGCTCCAGGCTCATAACCTCTTGTGCAGGTGCTGGGTCGGGGCCTGTTTCCGGTAGTGGTAGCCTGCTGAGGGCGTCAGCATGACCCATCGCCTTCCCAGGGCGGTGAATCAGTGCATACTGGTAGCTGGCAAGGAAAATTGACCACCTGAGGACGCGAGGAGACAGCACTTGGGGGGGTCTGATTTTCGGGGGCAAACAAGCCAAGCAACGGCTTGTGGTCAGTCACCACGGTAAAGGGCCGCCCGTACAAGAAATCATGGAATTTTTTTACTCCCTTCACGATTGCCAGACCCTCCTTGTCGATTTGTGCGTAGTTCCGCTCGGTTGCGTTGAGTGTCTGGGAAAAGTATGCCACCGGTACCTCTCTTCCATCCGGGAGTTGGTGTCCCAGGACAGCGCCGATGCCATGGGGCGAGGCGTCGCATGCTAGCACCACCGGCAGCCTCTCGTCGAAGTGTGCCAAGACCGCGTTTGAGACAAGCAAGTCCTTGACTGCCTGGAATGCGGCCTCCTGGCGCTGGCCCCACACCCAAGGGGCCCGCTTGTCCAGGAGTCTGTGTAGGGGCTCCGCTACCGCCGCCTTGTGGGGAAGGAAGGAATGGTAAAAGTTCAATAGTCCCAAGAAGGCCTGAAGTTCAGTCTTGCTCTTGGGCGCTGGGGCATCACAAATGGCCCATACCTTGTCCCCAGTTGGGTGGACCCCTTCTGCGTCCACCATAAATCCCAGAAAGTCCACCTGAGGTACTCCTAGTAGACATTTTTCCCGCTTCACCTTGAGACCCGCCGTCTGGAAACGCTGCAGAACGGTGCGGAGGCGGTCCTCAAACTCCTCTGGTGTGGGCCCAGCAATCAACACATCATCGAAGAAGGGGGTGACGCCAGGAATCCCTTTAAGGAGAGAGTCCATTAGATTCTGGAATATTCCTGATGCCACGCTGACACCGAATTGCAGCCGCTTTACCCTGAACGCTCCTCTGTGCATCACAGTCTGTGCCTCTGCTGTGGCAGCTGTTGATATGCTTGGGCCAAGTCCAGCTTGCCAAAAAAAATTGACCCAGCCAGGGTGGCAAGGACATGGCTGACCACTGGCACTGGGTATGCGTGGGCCGTGAGGGCCTTGTTTATGGTACATTTGTAGTCTGCGCAGATGCGGACCGAACCATTAGGCTTGACGGGTGTGAGGATTTGGGTTTCCCAGGGGGCATTAGGCACCGGCTCCAGCACTCCTTGCTCCACGAGCCGGTCCAATTCCTTGTCTATATGAGGTTTCAAGGCAAACGGGACCCGGCGGGCCTTGAGCCTGCCAGGGCGTACTGCGTGGTCAAGCTGTAGAGCAATGGGGGGGCGTATACTATCCCAATTTCCCATCGAAACCCCCCGGAAATTCCTTGCATATGGCGTCCACGTCCACTTGAAGCCTGCAGACTTATCCAGTATCCTGTGAATCCCAACACTCCTCCTTAAGTCAAAGGCTTGAGACCCAATAATTCTCTTAAGTCTCGAAATTTAGGTGCATCCAAACATGGGGTGTGCTGAAATTGCATGACCCCAGGGAATTTTGGGGGGGCCCTTCAACATTTTGGGGGCCCTCAGCCCATGTCCCACTAGACGGCATGAGCACAACATGGGGTGTGCTGAAATTGCATGACCCCAGGGAATTTTGAGGGGGACCCTTCAACATTTTGGGGGCCCTCAGCCCATGTCCCTCTAGACGGCATGAGCACAACATGGGGTGTGCTGAAATTGCATAACCCCAGGGAATTTTGAGGGGAGCCCTTCAACATTTTGGGACCCCTCAGCCCATGCCCCCCTAGATGGCACAAGAACATCATGTGGTGTGCTGAAATTGCATGACATGACCCTAGGGAATTTTGAGGGGGACCCTTCAACATTTTGGGGGCCCTCAGCCCATGTCCCCCTAGACGGCATGAGCACAACATGGGGTGTGCTGAAATTGCATGACCCCAGGGAATTTTGGGGGGCGCTTCAACATTTTGGGACCCCTCAGCCCATGCCCCCCTAGATGGCACAAGAACACCATGTGGTGTGCTGAAACTGCATGACCACAGGAAATTTGAGGGGGCCCTTCAACATATTGGGGGCCCTCAGCCCATGTCCCCTTAGATGGCATGTGCTGACATCACACCGCTCCAGGGCATTTTGAGGGGGGCACCCCCTTGAAAATTTGGAGTCCTTGGCCTCCCCATCCTGTATATGTCACAAGCACACCATGGGGGTGTGCTGACATTGTGTGATCCCAGGGAATTTTGAGGGGGCCCACGCCTATTGAAAATTTTGGGAGTACCTTGATCCCCTAGATATCTCAAGCACACCATAGGGAGTGTTAAAGTCTCACTGTCCCAGGGAATTTTGAAGGGGCCCACCCCTTCTTTAAAATTTCGGGGGTCCTCAGTCCTTTGCCACTATAGGCTGTGCAGTCATGCCACAGGGTGTGCTGATGTCAGGCCTCTGGATTTCCCTCTTGCATAGATGCTGTATTGGGCCCCTGGACAGCAGGTGGAGGATATCTGCAGGATTAGGAGCAACCGAGGAAAGACACAGTTGTTGAAAATTAGGCTTCGGGGTACTTACAGAGGAGAAGGAAGGGGTGAGGCATACAGAACTTGGCTGGGAGTGGGATTTGTGGGGCTGGCAGGGTGAGGTTTGGGGCTGGGGCTGGGGCTGGGGCTGGGGCTGCAGCAAGAAACTGCTAGGGTGTTTTCCTTGGGGGAACAGTTTGCGACAGAACACTGGGGAAAGAGTTTGTGGTGTAAAAATCCTTTTTTAAAAAAGTTTGTATTTATTGATTGATACTTATTCTATGACAGACAGAAATAATATTCATTATAAATATATATTTTATAATATACTGAGTTAAAACAGCTACTTAAGCTAAGAAAGAGCAGAAAGAAAGTCAGAAGGAAGAAAATACAAGAAAAAGAGAAAACAAAAGTAGAAGACAAAGGGAAAGAAAGAAAACAACTAAAGGGAGAGACTAGAATAAAAGGACTTCTGGGTCTCAGTAGCTACGTATGATACTGGTTTATAGAAAATAGAATGTTAAAGAGAGTATTTTTTTTTCATTCTTCAAATTCAGATACTGCAAGTTCATTTTCTCTTTCACACAAAAGGTCCATAGGAAACTTCCAATCCTTAACAAATGCTAGTAATGATTTTTCTCTAATTAAACATGTTAGCTTAGCCATCTAAGGCAATGTGGGGTAAAACTCCTGTGGTTGTAGATATTTTTATTTTATTTTTTGCAGCAAGGGGAGGGCTGGGAGCAAGGTCATTGAGGCTTTTCCCAGTCCATGAAATTCAGAAGCATTATAAACAAACATTACAATTCAACTTTAGCTTAAACACATTCCTACTTTCATCTCGGGTTTCCCCCACCTTAAAAAAGAAAGAAAAAAAGCTTTCAGACTACCCAAAGAGGATTAGCAATGAGATTGTAAACTTGAGGACGGGAACTATCTTTTTTGTTTGTGTGTGTGTGTGGGGGGGGGAATTATTTACTTAGACATAATATTTGTACCTACTTAACATTTGGTTTATCAGTTTTCCTACTACATAAAAACCAAATATTAATACAACTTTTATAGTAGCAAAAAGCAAAGGCAGCTTTGCATAGCCTATTGCGTTTAGGCGTTATTCAAGCTTAAGCTTTAGGCCCGGACCCAAAATTTCAAAGCCAATGTTTCCAAAAGATTGTGCTGTTTTAATATTAAGTGTGAAAACATTTAAACAATCGTCACTTACAGTTCCCATAGTTGTTTGCTAATAGTAATGGAGAATCTGTGACTCTTTTGGATGCTATTGGGACTCCAGCTGGAAGAGAAGCTGGAAAAGGAATACCGTATTTTTCGCTCTATAACACGCACCAGACCATAACACGCACGTAGTTTTTAGAGGAGGAAAACAAGAAAAAAAAATATTCCAAATGAAACAGTGGATGTATGATTTTTGTGGTTCATGCTGTGGCCACAGACATGTGATCTGACAGTGAGTTTGGAGTAGCCCATTGCAAAAATCCTGAGGATCCATGTGGATCCATGCTTTGTAACCATGTTTTTGCACCACTGCGACCCTAGGCAACAGTGGGTGCGTGATTTTTTGGGTGCAGGCTGTAGCCATGGACATGCTATGTTATCTGATGGTGAACTTGGGGTGACCCAGTGCAAAAATCCTGAGGATCCATGTGGATCCGTGCTTTGTCACCACGTTTTAAATGGGGTGGGAAGGAAAAACACAGAAGGGACAAGGAGCACAAGAGGGGTGTGCGGAGAAGCAGCTGGCTAAGAATGCAGGGGAGGGGGTTTAACGGGGTGGGGGGAGGAAAGGAAAGCAAAAGCCCCCCCCAAGCCAGCCCCCCCTCCCTCTCTCCCACCTGCATGTTTTTCGGCTGCCTGCGAGTCCCTAGAGCACGGAGAGGAGGAGGTGGTGGGCTGGAGCCTGCATGCAGTGTGACTCGGAAAGAATTAGAAGGAAGGACTCGATCCTTTCCTTAACCCTCTGCTTGCCAGGAGGGCAGGGGATTCCCTTCTCTTTGTTGAGTTTGAGCAAACGCAGCAACAGAAGCAGGTGGGCAGTAGGACCCTGAGGCAGAATGCAGGAAAGCAGCAGCTTCCGCCTTCCCTCCGCCCGCCCGCCCGCCCGATCTTATTTTTGCCTGATTTTTGCCTATTTTTGCCCCTGCGCTCCGGCGAGTCAGCTCCAGGGACCACACATTCGCTCAATAACACGCACAGACATTTCCCCTTACTTTTTAGGAGAAAAAATCTGCATGTTATAGAGCGAAATTTACGGTAGCTGGGGAAAGACACAGCTGTTGATAATGAGGCTTCAGCGTTCTTAGAGGAGAAAGGGGCGAGGCAGAAAGGCTTTTGATTTTCTTTCACCCATAGAAGCCCAGCTAATACATTTATATATATTAGAAAATTTCAGTACTTCCTAATCCATGAAATTCAGAAGCTTTATAACGAAACATTGCAGTACACCTTTAGCTTAAACACATTCCTGCTTTTCTCTCTGGTACTGAATGTGGGAAACACCCTATGTGCTTTACAGGCATTTCACACAACCTTGCCATTACTTGATAAGTGTAATTGCGTGTCAAGGTCCCCAAGCCACCCCTCAAATAACTCACAACACACACATAATTTTTGTTTAAGGTTTTTGGCATAATTTTGGCCACAACTTTATTAACATACATGATTGTTAGTGGTTGCTTAGGCATTGGTTAAGACTATCTTTTTTTTTTAATATAAAATATTTTATTAAGTTTTAAAACACACAATAAAGAGCAAACACACAAAATCCCCTCACCAAACAGAATAACAAACAAAACACCAAATGCAAGAACACCAACAAACACTATAGATAGAAAAAAGAAAAAAGAAAAAGAAAAACATAACTATTCAAAAACTTTTTTATATAACTAACTGGACTTCCTCACATCTCCCTTACCCTGCGTTCTTTATAATAGAAAATACCAGCAAATTGTTACCTTATTTCATATCTTATTTTGTACTTTTCAAACGTTATATTTTTTAATTTTAAAGTAGTTTTTGTCAGTTATTTGTACCTTAAATTAAACATTGTATTACTTTAAACTTCGACCTTATCTTACTTATAACTTAATTTCTATATCTCACAATCAAATTACTGGAGCCATATTTTTCTAGACCATGCAATTTCTTAACATTCATATAACTTATATTGTTTTTGTAAGTAGTCTTTAAATTTTTTCCAGTCCTCTTCCGTTGTTTCTTCTCCCAACTCTCAGATACTGCCAGTCATTTCAGCCAGTTCCATATAGTCAGTTGCGTCTGCCACTCTTCCAGTGTGGGCAAATCTTGTGCCTTCCAATGTTTTGCAATAAGTATTCTTGCTGCTGTAGTCGTGTACATAAAAAAGGTTCTGTCCTTTTTTAGCACTTTCTGGCCGACTATGTCCAAAAGGAAGGCCTCTGGTTTCTTGGTAAAGGTATATTTAAATACCTTTTTTAGCTCATTGTAGATCATTTCCCAGAAGGCCTTCACTTTTGGACAAGTCCACCAGAGGTGAAAAAATGTCCCTTCAGCCTCCTTACATTTCCAGCATTTATTATCAGACAGGTGATATATCTTTGCAAGCTTGACTGGGGTCATGTACCACCTATATATCATTTTCATAATGTTTTCCTTCAAGGCATTACATGCCGTGAATTTCATTCCGGTGGTCCATAACCTTTCCCAGTCCTCAAACATAATGTTATGCCCAATATCCTGTGCCCATTTTATCACGGCTGATTTGACTGTCTCATCCTGAGTGTTCCATTTAAGCAGCAAGTTATACATTCTTGAAAGTACCTTAGTCTTTGGTTCTAACAATTCTGTCTCTAACTTCGATTTTTCCACCTGGAATCCTATCTTTTTATCCAATTTAAATACCTCTTGAATTTGAGCGTAGTGTAACCAATCTCGCACCTTATTCTTTAATTTTTCCAAACTCTGCAACCTCCAATTATCTCCGATTTTTTCTATTATTTCCCAATATTTCGGCCAACCGGCCTCCATATTGAGTCTTTTTCGGGCCTTCGCCTCCATTGGTGATAACCATTCTCGGGGTCTTGTTTTCTAATAAGTCTTTATATTTTGTCCAGACAATAAATATTGCTTTTCTGACAATATGGTTTTTGAATCCTTTGTGAACCTTTACCTTGTCGTACCACAAATATGCATGCCATCCAAAAGCATTATTAAACCCTTCCAGATCTAGGACATCAGTGTTCTCTAACAGTAACCAATCCTTCATCCAGCAGAAGGCTGCGGCTTCATAATATAACCTTAAGTCCGGCAGGGCAAATCCCCCTCTTTCCTTTGCATCAGTTAAAATCTTGAATTTTATTCTGGGCTTTTTGCCCTGCCAGACAAACTTAGAAATATCTTTCTGCCACTTTCCAAAACACTCCACTCTGTCCACAATCTGTAGGGTTTGAAACAAAAACAACATCTTTGGCAATACATTCATCTTTATAGCTGCAATTCGACCCAACAAGGAAAGTTTCAATCTTGACCAAGTTTCTAGATCCTTTTTAATTTCTAGCCAACATTTTTCATAATTGTCTTTAACTAAGTTCAGGTTTTTAGCAGTCAAATTTACCCCTAGGTATTTCACCTTCTTTACAATTTTTAGGTCTGTCTCTTTCTGAAACCTTTCTGATTCCTCAGTTGTCAATTTCCCCCCCAAAACCTTGGTTTTTTGCTTGTTCAGTTTAAACCCCGCCACACGACCAAACTCATGAATTAATTCTAAAACTCTTTTCGTGCTAGATTCTGGCTCCTGTAATGTTAAAACCAAGTCATCTGCAAAAGCTTTCAGTTTGTATTGTTTCACTCCGACCTGTATTCCTTGCACCAACCGGTCCTCCCTAATCATGTTCAAAAACACCTCCAGGACTGAGATAAATAACAAAGGGGATATGGGGCAACCTTGTTGTGTTCCTTTTTCAATTTTAAACTCTTCTGTCACCACATTGTTAACTATCAGTTTAGCTTTTTGCTCTGAGTAAATTGCCTCTGTTCCATTTTCAAACCCCCGTCCCACTCCCATCCCTTCAAGGTTTTTCTTCATGAATTTCCAAGAAATGTTGTCAAAGGCCTTCTCTGCATCAATAAAAATTAGCACTGCTTTTGTATTTATGTTGGTTTGCAAAAGTTCCAAAATGTCAATAATGTTCCTAGTGTTATCAAACAAATGTCTACCTGGGAGAAAGCCTGCCTGGTCTTTATGAATTACTTCATTTAACACTTTTTTGAGTCTATTTGCCAAGATATCTGCAAAAATTTTGTAATCCACATTTAGGAGTGAGATGGGACGGTAGTTCTTAAGTTGAGTCTTTTCAGTTTCCAATTTAGGTTTCAATGTGATGAAAGCTTCTTTCCACGATTCCGGCGCCTTCTTCCCCTCCATGATCTGATTACAAACCTCCAATAGTGGTTGTATCAAAAAATCTTTCAATGTTTTATAATACTTGGAGGTAAGACCATCTGGCCCTGGAGATTTGCCTAGTTGCATATTCTGAATGGCACCCTCAATTTCATGTTATGTTATCTTATAGTTCAGGATTGTTCTCTTTTCCTGAGATAATTTCGGTAACCCATTAATTTTTATGAATTGGTCTATCTCCGTCTCATTTTGCGGCCCTTGCGTATAAAGTTGTTTGAAGTATCTCTGGAAGCACTTTCTAATTTCCTCTGGTTTCTGGATATTTCTCCCTTCAATCTCTAGGTTTGTAACCGTATTCAATTTTTGTCTCTTCTTCAACTGCCATGCTAGCAGTTTCCCACACTTATTCGCTGATTCAAATGATTTTTGTTTCATTTGTTTAATTTTCCACTCAACTTCTTGATTTATCAATTTAGCATATTGTGCTTGGTGGAATTTGATTTCTCCCAGAACCTCCTGTGATTTTGGTTTTGATCTCAATTTTTTCTCACCATCTCTTATCTTCTCTAAGATCTTATCCTTTTTTTCATTCCAAAGTCTTTTCTTTATCGTGTTCTGTTGTATCAAAAACCCTCTCATAACAGCTTTACTTGCGTCCCAGATTACTCTTTTTTCCACCGTGGTATTCAAATTTATTTCAAAGTAGTCTTTCAAAGTTTTTTGGGCCTTCTTCACAATCTCCTGATCTCTTAATAGGGTGTCATTCATTTTCCATCTGAAGGAACCGATTGGAGTAAGTCTCATTTCCACTTTCATAGCGTTATGGTCGGAGCAGGTTTTGGGGCAGATTTCCACTTTTCTGGTCTTAGGTGCCAGCCCTCTAGTTATCCATATTTGGTCGATTCTTGTCCAAGACAGATGAGCTTCAGAAAAGAATGTTCCTTCTTTACCTAGGGGGTTCTTTGTCCTCCAAATGTCAATCAAGTCCATACTGTCAATTAGTTCAAAAAAGGTTTTAGGTAGTCTGCCGTCTTTTGTTAAGTTTTGATTTTGTGACTTGTCCATATTTGTGGAGACCACCCCATTCATAACTCCCATCATAATGATGTTGGTATAGTCCAAATAGTCCAGCATTGTCTCATGCAGTTTCTTATAGAATTCTGATTTCCCCTCATTCGGTGCATAGATTCCTAAAATTAAAAACTTTTCTCCTTGAGTCTGTATCTCAATAGCCAAAATTCTTCCTTGCTCATCTTTAAATAAAAATTTTGGTGACAGGCTCTCCTTTGCATAAATCACCACTCCTCTTTTCTTAACTCTCTCCGATGAGATAAATTCTTGGCCTAATCTTTTATTGATTAACACTTTCCTATGGAGCCTAGTCACATGCGTTTCCTGCAAGCAAATAATGTCCAATTGTTCTTTTTGCAATATGTGAAATATTCTTCTTCTTTTTTCCGGGGAATTCCCGCCATTAATGTTCCAACTAAGAAGCTGCAGAGTCATCCTGGATCAATCTGTTATTCCTTTGGTGGTGGCGTCTCTTCCTTTGAATCCTCTGGTCCCGAGGGTGCAGGTGTAGGTGCAGGTACCGGCAGAGGTGGTGGCCAGGATGCTATTGCTCCTTTCTGAAGGTCCTCTTTGTGGTCGTTCAAAAACTTTTGTTGGTCTTCTGCTGTCTTAATTTTAACTTTCTTTCCTTTGAAGTTGAAGGATAATCCTTGAGGAAATTCCCACCTAAAGGGAATTGAGTTGCCTTTCAGTAGTTTTGTTAATTCCGTATATGTAGCTCTAAGGTCCAAGAGTTGTTTCAGAATATCTTTGTAAGTTTCTGCTCTGTTGCCTTGAATGTCAAGTGATTTTCCAAAATGAAGGCCTAGTATTTTATCTCTCTCTTGCTTGGATCTCAAAATGATCAAACAGTCTCTGGATCTGTCCTTCCTCACCACTCTTCCCAATCTAAAAGCACTTACAATTTTAAAATCCTTATCTTCTTCTATCCCCCAGAACTTTGAGAATTCCGATGTCAAATAGCCGATCAAATCTCCCTGTTCAAGTTCTGGGATTGCTCTCAATCTAAGGTTGTTTTCCCTATTTCTCAGTTCAACCATAGACAGGTAGGCCTGCTGTTCACCAATCTGTTTGTGCAAGGGCTTTACCTCCACCTTTATTGCCTCAACCTTCTGATTGGCTTCCACGGCTTTTTGGTTAGCTTCCTCAGCCAATTTGCGATTTTCTGCAGTTGCTTCCTGGAGATTCCCAATTGCTTGTGTATGTTGAGCAACTTGGTCAGTCAGTTTGCTTATAGTGGCTGTGGCTTGGTCAATTTTGGACGAATGCTCATCCGCCTTCTTATTTAAAATTTCCAATTGTCCCAAAATTTGATCTAAGACTGCTGCAGATCCTCCTGAAGCCATATCCTCTAATGGTGTTTGCTCAGCTACCCCTTCTTGTGTCCCTAAAACAGCTCGGACAGATGATCTGCGTGGCGGAGAAGTCAAGGTTGTTTGTACCAGTTGTTTAGCTTTCGTTTTCGCCAATCTTGCTTTCCCTGTGCCACTCATTCCAATCCTGTCTACGTGCGGCATTGGTTAAGACTATCTGCCCCCCCCCCGCCCCCCGCCTGGGGACAGAACTTACTTCCGGATTCCACCGAAAGCCAGTAAGGGAAAACAATATTGGGGAGAAATGGAGCTGAGCGACAGGCCCTCACTTCTCCCCGCATGCTCCCTAGGGCTTGCCGGTCCTAGCCCCATTCCAGGGATTCGGACGAAAACATGGCAAGCCCCTGGGTTCCTCTAACGGAATTCCCTAAGCATCAGGTCACCACTAGATCTTGACAATTTCCTGCAATGATCGATGCTTAGAAGGCCTATGATTCAGTTCCAGGAGATATTGGTGACAGGCGCTGTAAGGCAAATACTGCTTCAGCCTACCAAGAAATTCCTCTTGAAAGAAATGTGTCTCTCACCTGAGGGATAATTACCTCCTGTACCTGGAAATGCTTCATTTCAAATTACTGTGGACTTGACTGTTCACATAATTTCACTCTCTGTGCTTATGTGCACATTCCACATGTACTAATCCAGGGATTCAAAGGTGAAAAGTAGGCGAATAGGTAAGCAGTGGCGGCGGTGGGGGGAGAATGGTGGGGCCAGAATGCACAAACTTTTCAAGGCTAACTTGACTGAAGCTGCATAGGCAGACCAAGCAGCTACTCACAGGCAGGAGAAGGGATGGCGGGCACAATTCAAGAGGCAGCTGCTATTCTGTAATCAGCTTTTTGCCAAATTGCAGTCAAATTCCTCGGATGTGGAACCTACATCCCATGCCTCCTGTGGCTGCTCAAGACGGCCACTTGCAGTCCCATAACAACCCAGCGGTGGCCAGTGGCGGCCCCTTCGGTATCGGAGGGACTGATCCCCCTGCCTAGAAATATTGAGGGGGCTGAAGCCCCATATACCCGTTACCCCTGCTTTCTTGTATCTTTTGGTTTAGAAAGGGGTCCTTACTGTCACAGTTGCTTCTCTCATAGGAGATAGATGGTGAAGACTCCACCTGTTCTGATTCTCTCATGTCCCACTCGGCTACCTATGGTGTGTGCCTCCTGCAGCTGTAGGTGACTGTCATTTGCAGCCCCATAACTACAACCTGGTGATGGGGGATAGTGGGGGGGGGTGGGCTGAGCCCCCATGGTCAGGATTTAATCCAGCTGGGAATGGATTTAATAATCTTGTGTTTTCCGAGAATGCATGTATCTGCCCCACCAGTTTGCCTGAGATGGGTGGGAGGAGTTATTAACATTCCAAATTCTCCTTCATCTTTCACTCACTGGCCCATCTGTGTGGTCAAATTACTCAATGTGACCTAGATGTGTTCATCCACACCTGTCGTACGTCCCGCTCAGGTACCTACGCCCGGCGCCAAATGAATTGTTTGGTCCCATAGGCTGCATTAAGATGGGGTGAAAAACTAAGGATTTTGCTCTAGTTTGAGTTGCCAATCATTCTGGTTCCTTCGTCTTGGTTAAAAGTTGTTTATTTGTTTGGAAACCTGTTATGATACCCTGCAGAATGCAAATGGATTAAATCAAATTTTCCCCTCCCCTCTCCTCTCCTCCATCTTCGCCTCCCCTGCCAGGCGTGGCCATTCATATTTCTCGCATGTCCCTCGTGGCTAACAGGGCCCTTGGCCTCCCACGGCTGCTGGGGACAGTCATTTGTGGCCACAGCAACAGCCTGGTGGTGGGGGATGGCGGTCCCCTCAATACTGGGGGGACTGAGCACCCTTCCTAGAAATATTGAGGGGGCTAAAGCCCTGGGTATCTACGAGGTCTGCCCTGCCTTGTACCTGCAGTCAGTCATTCCGGCCAACTGAGGCAACAAGTCCTCAGTAGAGAATCAGCTCTGCTGGGATCATTAGAATTCTGCAAATAGCAGGGGCATCAGTGCCTTGGTACTTCATCCTCTGTTGGGTTCCTCATCGTCTTTTACAAAGGAAATGGGGCTGCTGCAGTTGGACAGTCGCTTAAGACATGCCTGCAAGGAGGTGTGGGCCAGCTCTGACACAGAGCACTCTGCACCCAAAATGGCAGGAAATGCAATCAAACTTCCGAATCTGAACTACACACAGGCTAACACCAGGCAGGCCCCAGAAGAAGGATCTTTCTTGTATCTTTTACTTTAAAACATATTAAAAGGACATTAAAACATGGGCATTAAAACTCTGGGCGGCTTCCAACAAAATCTTAAAATACAATAGTTCGTCAAACATTAAAAGCTTCCCTAAATTTAATGTTTTCCCTTGCTGGTTTGTTGCATTGAATTTGATTCAGAGCAATGGGCCTGTTGTGACATATTATCAGATAACATTGGACAACATTGCTTTTCACATATTTCTGTTCCCTCATTAAAATGGAAGCAAAGAACTAAAGGACTCCTGGATGGTTAAATCTAATAAAATTTGACTATGTTTCTAATAAAATGCGACTTCGATTTCTTGTCCACGAAGAACACTGGGCTCCCCCCTGCCGCCTTGGATTCCCTGATGAATCCTCTCTTTAGATTTTTCTCGATAAAGTCCTTCAGGTCCTTGATCTCTCTCTCCGACATGGAATAGAGCTTGCCCACCGGCAGCGTGGCCCCCGGGATCCGGTTGATCTGGAAATCATACGGTTGATGCGGTGGCAACGTGTCAGCCTCCCTCTCGCTGAACACCTCCTGTAGGTCCCGATAATATGGAGGAATTTCGGTCGTCCCTGCTTTGCATGCTGCTGCCATCCCGGCCTCCAACTGTCGAGGTAGCTCTAGGCCCAGGCAGTTCTCCATGCAGTGCGCCGACCCAAAAATGACTGGCAGAATCCGGGAGTTGGGAGAAGAAACAACGGAAGAGGACTGGAAAAAATTTAAAGACTACTTACAAAAAAAATATAAGTTATATGGATGTTAAGAAATTGCATGGTCTAGAAAAATATGGCTCCAGTAATTTGATTGTGAGATATAGAAACTAAGTTATAAGTAAGATAAGGTCGAAGTTTAAAGTAATACAATGTTTAATTTAAGGTACAAATAACTGACAAAAACTACTTTAAAATTAAAAATATAACGTTTGAAAATTGGCAGGAAAACTGGCTTTCAGGTGGAAAAATCAAAATTAGAGACTGAACTGTTAGAACCCAATACTAAGAACTTGTCAAGAATGTATAATTTGCTGCTGAAATGGAATACACAAGATGAAACAGTAAAATCGGTTATGATTAAGTGGGCACAGGATATTGGCCATGTCAGGGGTTCAGAGACAGAGGCACAGGTGAGGGAGGAGACGGAGAGCGACGTGGAAGAATCCCAGGACAGTGAGGAAGAGGATGACAATGACTTGAGATCTTCCATGAGTCTCTCAAGTGAATCGGAGGATTCTCAGGAGGGGGCGCCCCTAGTCAGGACAAGGGGGGTCACAGGGGGGACCTGCCAGGAGCAGGGAAGCAGCAGGGAAATCCCGAGTGGGAGTGGGAGATCGGGGCCGGCTTCCCAGCAGGAACGGAGGGAAGAGAGGGGAGTTCCCAGTGTGACACACGGAGCGGAGCAGGAAAGAGACAGGGGAAGGAGATCGGGGCAGGACGTCCTGCCGGAAGAGGCGGAGAGTAGTACAGGGAGTAGTGTAAGTGTCAAGAGGAAGGTCAGGGGTAGCGAACGCGCGCCAAGTTCAAATGTGGAGGCGCGCGGAAATGGAGAAAGCCCAGAGGAGGAGCCTAGCCCCAAAGCACGAAGGAGGGGGGAACAGGCATCTGAGGAATCCGCTTCAGGAGAGAGCAGGAGGGAAGGAACCCAGGGGGGCAGAAAGACCCTGCGGAAAAGGAAAGACAGGAAGAGGTGGTCTAGCACAAGCCTCTTAAGTTGGTGTAGAGGCGGGACCGACTCAGAGGGGACTTCAAATGTCTGACGTTAGAGACGCGGGGCTGCGCGTCTCGGTTGTGGAACCAATAATGAACTGCAATAAACATCCTTGTATATAAGAAGAGCTTGGCGTTGGTCTTTTGTGAGCTGAGACCTGAGGCAGCCTCTGACAGGCCATAATATTATGTTTGCTGACTGGGAATGGTTGTGGAACACCGGTATTAAATTCACGGCATGTAATGCCTTAAAGGAAAATATTATGAAAATGATTTACAGGTGGTACATGACCCCAGTCAAGCTAGCAAAAATCTACCATTTGCCTGATAATAAGTGTTGGAAATGTAAAGAAACTGAAGGTACTTTCTATCACCTTTGGTGGACATGCCCGAAGATTAAGGCTTTCTGGGAAATGATATATAATGAAATGAAAAAGGTACTTAAATGTACTTTCCTTAAGAAACCAGAGGCCTTTCTCCTGGGCATTGTCGGCCAATTGGTGTCAAAGAAAGACAGAACTTTCTTTATGTATGCTACAACAGCAGCAAGAATACTCATCGCAAAGTATTGGAAGACACAAGATCTACCCACCTTGGAAGTATGGCAGATGAAAGTGATGGACTATATGACATTAGCCGAGATGACTGGCAGAATCCGCGACCAGGGAATGGAGACGGCGGAGGAAGAATGGAAGAAATTTAAAATCTACCTTAAGGAATATTATAAACTTGATGAATGTTAGAATGTCGAGGTTTTGATTAAGAAAGGGTTACAGCGATTTAAGACTAGACTGAAGGAAAGATTAAGAGGACAGAGGTTTGACAGAAATATTTAGAGTTGCTAAAAACTTTCGGCCATTGGGATTCAGAAAGGGGAGGTATGGGGGAGTCTGAGAAACAAGGTTTATGAAAAAAAAAAGGATATGATACTATACGTGTTTGTATGTTTTTTTATATGTTTGTATTGTTTTAAAAAAATTTGTAAAACCAATAAAAACAATTATATAAAAAATAAAAAAAATAATTTAAGGTACAAACAACTGACAAAAACTACTTTAAAATTAAAAATATAACGTTTGAAAAGTACAAAATAAGATATGAAATAAGGTAACAATTTGCTGGTATTTTCTATTATAAAGAACGCAGGGTAAGGGAGATGTGAGGAAGTCCAGTTAGTTATATAAAAAAGTTTTTGAATAGTTATGTTTTTCTTTTTCTTTTTTCTTTTTTCTATCTATAGTGTTTGTTGGTGTTCTTGCATTTGGTGTTTTGTTTGTTATTCTGTTTGGTGAGGGGATTTTGTGTGTTTACTCTTTATTGTGTGTTTTAAAACTTAATAAAATAGTTTATATTTAAAAAAAAAAGATAGTCTTAACCAATGCCTAAGCAACCACTAACAATCATGTATGTTAATAAAGTTGTGGCCCAAATTACGCCAAAAACCTTAAACAAAAATTATGTGTGTGTTGTGAGTTATTTGAGGGGTGGCTTGGGGACCTTGACACGCAATTACACTTATCAAGTAATGGCAAGGTTGTGCGAAATGCCTGTAAAGCACATAGGGTGTTTCCCACATTCAGTACCAGAGAGAAAAGCAGGAATGTGTTTAAGCTAAAGGTGTACTGCGATTTTTCGTTATAAAGCTTCTGAATTTCATGGATTAGGAAGTACTGAAATTTTCTAATATATATAAATGTATTAGCTGGGCTTCTATGGGTGAAAGAAAATCAAAAGCCTTTCTGCCTCGCCCCTTTCTCCTCTAAGAACGCTGAAGCCTCATTATCAACAGCTGTGTCTTTCCCCAGCTACCGTAAATTTCGCTGTATAACACGCAGATTTTTTCTCCTAAAAAGTAAGGGGAAATGTCTGTGCGTGTTATTGAGCGAATGTGTGGTCCCTGGAGCTGACTCGCCGGAGCGCAGGGGCAAAAATAGGCAAAAATCAGGCAAAAATAAGATCGGGCGGGCGGGCGGAGGGAAGGCGGAAGCTGCTGCTTTCCTGCATTCTGCCTCAGGGTCCTACTGCCCACCTGCTTCTGTTGCTGCGTTTGCTCAAACTCAACAAAGAGAAGGGAATCCCCTGCCCTCCTGGCAAGCAGAGGGTTAAGGAAAGGATCGAGTCCTTCCTTCTAATTCTTTCCGAGTCACACTGCGTGCAGGCTCCAGCCCACCACCTCCTCCTCTCCGTGCTCTAGGGACTCGCAGGCAGCCGAAAAACATGCAGGTGGGAGAGAGAGAGGGGGGGCTGGCTTGGGGGGGCCTTTTGCTTTCCTTTCCTCCCCCCACCCCGTTAAACCCCCTCCCCTGCATTCTTAGCCAGCTGCTTCTCCGCACACCCCTCTTGTGCTCCTTGTCCCTTCTGTGTTTTTCCTTCTCACCCCATTTAAAACGTGGTGACAAAGCACGGATCCACATGGATCCTCAGGATTTTTGCACTGGGTCACCCCAAGTTCACCATCAGATCACATTACATGTCCATGGCTACAGTCTGTACCAAAAGAATCGCGCACCCACTGTTGCCTGGGGCTGCAATGGTGCAAAAACATGGTTACAAAGCATGGATCCACATGGATCCTCAGGATTTTTGCAATGGGCTACTCCAAACTCACTGTCAGATCACATGTCTGTGGCGACAGCATGAACCACAAAAATCATACATCCACTGTTTCATTTAGAATATTTTTTTTCTTGTTTTCCTCCTCTAAAAACTACGTGCGTGTTATGGTCTGGTGCGTGTTATAAGCGAAAAATACGGTATTCCTTTTCCAGCTTCTCTTCCAGCTGGAGTCCCAATAGCATCCAAAAGAGTCACAGATTCTCCATTACTATTAGCAAACAACTATGGGAACTGTAAGTGAGGGATTGTTTAAATGTTTTCACACTTAATATTAAAACAGCACAATCTTTTGGAAACATTGGCTTTGAAATTTTGGGTCCGGGCCTAAAGCTTAAGCTTGAATAACGCCTAAACGCAATAGGCTATGCAAAGCTGCCTTTGCTTTTTGCTACTATAAAAGTTGTATTAATATTTGGTTTTTATGTAGTAGGAAAACTGATAAACCAAATGTTAAGTAGGTACAAATATTATGTCTAAGTAAATAATTCCCCCCCCACACACAAACAAAAAAGATAGTTCCCGTCCTCAAGTTTACAATCTCATTGCTAATCCTCTTTGGGTAGTCTGAAAGCTTTTTTTCTTTCTTTTTTAAGGTGGGGGAAACCCGAGATGAAAGTAGTAATGTGTTTAAGCTAAAGTTGAATTGTAATGTTTGTTTATAATGCTTCTGAATTTCATGGACTGGGAAAAGCCTCAATGACCTTGCTCCCAGCCCTCCCCTTGCTGCAAAAAATAAAATAAAAATATCTACAACCACAGGAGTTTTACCCCACATTGCCTTAGATGGCTAAGCTAACATGTTTAATTAGAGAAAAATCATTACTAGCATTTGTTAAGGATTGGAAGTTTCCTATGGACCTTTTGTGTGAAAGAGAAAATGAACTTGCAGTATCTGAATTTGAAGATTGAAAAAAAAATACTCTCTTTAACATTCTATTTTCTATAAACCAGTATCATACGTAGCTACTGAGACCCAGAAGTCCTTTTATTCTAGTCTCTCCCTTTAGTTGTTTTCTTTCTTTCCCTTTGTCTTCTACTTTTGTTTTCTCTTTTTCGTGTATTTTCTTCCTTCTGACTTTCTTTCTGCTCTTTCTTAGCTTAAGTAGCTGTTTCAACTCAGTATATTATAAAATATATATTTATAATGAATATTATTTCTGTCTGTCTTAGAATAAGTATCAATCAATAAATACAAACTTTTTTAAAAAAGGATTTTTACACCACAAACTCTTTCCCCAGTGTTCTGTCGCAAACTGTTCCCCCAAGGAAAACACCCTAGCAGTTTCTTGCTGCAGCCCCAGCCCCAGCCCCAGCCCCAAACCTCACCCTGCCAGCCCCACAAATCCCACTCCCAGCCAAGTTCTGTATGCCTCACCCCTTCCTTCTCCTCTGTAAGTACCCCGAAGCCTAATTTGCAACAACTGTGTCTTTCCTCAGTTGCTCCTAATCCTGCAGATATCCTCCACCTGCTGTCCAGGGACCCAATACAGCATCTATGCAAGAGGGAAATCCAGAGGCCTGACATCAGCACACCCTGTGGCATGACTGCACAGCCTATAGTGGCAAAGGACTGAGGACCCCCGAAATTTTAAAGAAGGGGTGGGCCCCTTCAAAATTCCCTGGGACAGTGAGACTTTAACACTCCCTATGGTGTGCTTGAGATATCTAGGGGATCAAGGTACTCCCAAAATTTTCAATAGGCGTGGGCCCCCTCAAAATTCCCTGGGATCACACAATGTCAGCACACCCCCATGGTGTGCTTGTGACATATACAGGATGGGGAGGCCAAGGACTCCAAATTTTCAAGGGGGTGCCCCCCTCAAAATGCCCTGGAGCGGTGTGATGTCAGCACATGCCATCTAAGGGGACATGGGCTGAGGGCCCCCAATATGTTGAAGGGCCCCCTCAAATTTCCTGTGGTCATGCAGTTTCAGCACACCACATGGTGTTCTTGTGCCATCTAGGGGGGCATGGGCTGAGGGGTCCCAAAATGTTGAAGCACCCCCCAAAATTCCCTGGGGTCATGCAATTTCAGCACACCCCATGTTGTGCTCATGCCGTCTAGGGGGACATGGGCTGAGGGCCCCCAAAATGTTGAAGGGTCCCCCTCAAAATTCCCTAGGGTCATGTCATGCAATTTCAGCACACCACATGGTGTTCTTGTGCCATCTAGGGGGGCATGGGCTGAGGGGTCCCAAAATGTTGAAGGGCTCCCCTCAAAATTCCCTGGGGTTATGCAATTTCAGCACACCCCATGTTTGGATGCTCCTAAATTTCGAGACTTAAGAGAATTATTGGGTCTCAAGCCTTTGACTTAAGGAGGAGTGTTGGGATTCGCAGGATACTGGGTAAGTCTGCAGGCTTCAAGTGGACGTGGACGCCATATCCAAGGAATTTCCGGGGGGGGGTTTGGGAAATTGGGATAGTATACGCCCCCCCCCATTGCTCTACAGCTTGACCACGCAGTACGCCCTGTCAGGCTCAAGGCCCGCCGGGTCCCGTTTGCCTTGAAACCTCATATAGACGAGGAATTGGACCGGCTCGTGGAGCAAGGAGTGCTGGAGCCGGTGCCTAATGCCCCCTGGGAAACCCCAATCCTCACACCCGTCAAGCCTAATGGTTCGGTCCGCATCTGCGCAGACTACAAATGTACCATAAACAAGGCCCTCACGGCCCACGCATACCCAGTGCCAGTGGTCAGCCATGTCCTTGCCACCCTGGCTGGGTCAAATT
Source organism: Podarcis bocagei (assembly GCF_964188305.1). Taxonomy (NCBI): domain Eukaryota; kingdom Metazoa; phylum Chordata; class Lepidosauria; order Squamata; family Lacertidae; genus Podarcis; species Podarcis bocagei. Next base: position 80,675,164 of record NC_138131.1, read on the forward strand.
TTTTTGGCAAGCTGGACTTGGCCCAAGCATATCAACAGCTGCCACAGCAGAGGCACAGACTGTGATGCACAGAGGAGCGTTCAGGGTAAAGCGGCTGCAATTCGGTGTCAGCGTGGCATCAGGAATATTCCAGAATCTAATGGACTCTCTCCTTAAAGGGATTCCTGGCGTCACCCCCTTCTTCGATGATGTGTTGATTGCTGGGCCCACACCAGAGGACTTTGAGGACCGCCTCCGCACCGTTCTGCAGCGTTTCCAGACGGCGGGTCTCAAGGTGAAGCGGGAAAAATGTCTACTAGGAGTACCTCAGGTGGACTTTCTGGGATTTATGGTGGACGCAGAAGGGGTCCACCCAACTGGGGACAAGGTATGGGCCATTTGTGATGCCCCAGCGCCCAAGAGCAAGACTGAACTTCAGGCCTTCTTGGGACTATTGAACTTTTACCATTCCTTCCTTCCCCACAAGGCGGCGGTAGCGGAGCCCCTACACAGACTCCTGGACAAGCGGGCCCCTTGGGTGTGGGGCCAGCGCCAGGAGGCCGCATTCCAGGCAGTCAAGGACTTGCTTGTCTCAAACGCGGTCTTGGCACACTTCGACGAGAGGCTGCCGGTGGTGCTAGCATGCGACGCCTCGCCCTATGGCATCGGCGCTGTCCTGGGACACCAACTCCCGGATGGAAGAGAGGTACCGGTGGCATACTTTTCCCAGACACTCAACGCAACCGAGCGGAACTACGCACAAATCGACAAGGAGGGTCTGGCAATCGTGAAGGGAGTAAAAAAATTCCATGATTTCTTGTACGGGCGGCCCTTTACCGTGGTGACTGACCACAAGCCGTTGCTTGGCTTGTTTGCCCCCGAAAATCAGACCCCCCCAAGTGCTGTCTCCTCGCGTCCTCAGGTGTGTTAGGATATTTCCGTTCCACCTTAAAAGGGAGCAGGCTTTGGGAGTAACAGAGTCTGTGCATGTCCTGTTCACAGGATGTTTATGTTTGCTGTATTCCTTTCGGTTTTGCCAGTTAGTCAGAGACGCTGACTGAGAATGGACGTGTTTTCTTTGTTCTGTTCATGTTCTAAATAAAGTCTGTAAATATGCTCTTCTGCTCTTCTGCGGTGCAAGCTTTTGGCTGTGCTTTTATCTGCTGATAAACAGTGTACACAAGCCTGGAATGTGGCAATCCGTTTCCAGAACGGCTTCGTGTCGCTAACTGCTGGATCTGCCTGAGCTACGGGAGATTGATGGACGTCCGACTGCCAGCTTGGGGGCTCATGATGGACACTATCTCCCTGGCAGTTTCCCAACAACAAGGTTATGGGCCCAGATTCACAGCAGCACCTACAGAAGAGTAAAAGCTGCAACAGACTGCGTTTGAGGTATGTTGGGGGAAAAGCGAAAGGAAGGGACGCTTTTCTGTTTTACCTCGGCAAGGAGTCTTTGATCTCCGGCAAGGCTTAATTGGCCTGGGAGCTGAGCCAAAGAGACTTCGTGATTAATGGCTGCCAAGATAACGAGTCTCTGAAGATAAATAAAGGCTCACGGCTCAAATAAAAGCTGGAATGGAGTTTTTCCAAGCTTCTGGAGATGCTCAGTGCCCTAAGTTGGATGGGCAGAATTATGAAACCTGGGCAAAATGGTGTGAGAGTTTGCTGCGTCAGTTTGGGGTATGGCATACCGTGAGTGAGCCCCCCCCCCCAGTTCCTCTGACAGAGAGATGGAAAACCGCTGATTCGAAAGCGATAGACGTAATAGTCCTATCCGTATCTCTTGAGGAAATTAAGACGCTGGCTGGCAACACCACTGCACGTGGGATGTGGAATGCTTTGATGAAAGCTCACAAGGCAAAAATCCCAGCCCAGAGTTTGACTGCATCGGAGGTCCTAGCTGTTTCCCAGAATGCGGGTGATTGCAGGGATGCTGAGGGCACCGGTTGCAAGCTGCAGGGGGAGCTGACCGTCACGTCATCCCAGGCAGCATACCAGCCTCCAGGGGGAGCCAAGGAGTCGGCAGCTGAGAGCTCTGTTTCTCGTGAGAACCAAGGTCAACGCCTTTGCAGAGGCCGGAAAGGCAAAGGTAAACACAGGCAGGCGCCTGCAGATGGCGAGGAGCAGAGGGAGGGTGAAGAGCCTGCGCCAGGGAAAAACAAAGCGATGTTTGCTGGCACAGCTTCACCAAAGGCTAAAGGCACGTCTGCTGACCAGAAGCAGGGGGGCAAGCTGCAAAAGCCCACGGCAGTGGAAAACAAGGTTATATTTGCTGGCACAGCTTCACCAAAGGCTAAAGGCACGTCTGGTGGCCAGGAGCAGGAGCAGGGGGGCAAGCTGCAAAAGCCCACATCGGTGCAAAACAAGGGTTTGCTTGCTGTAAGGACTGCTCCAACAGCCAAAGGCAGCTTTGTTGTTGATTCAGGCTGTACGCGCCACATTTCGAAGGATCGCCATCTCTTTATCTCCTTCAAGCCTCAGGAAGGTGAGATCCACCTGGCTGATGGAAGGACGTTGCAAATTGCAGGAGAAGGGACTGTGAAACTTGCAAGTCTGCACACAACCATCAGTAATGTACTTTTTGTTCCAGGAGCGACGAGCAACTTGCTTAGCGTCCCACAGCTTACTGGGCGTGGTTTTCAGATTTCTTTCAAGAGGAGCGTCTGTGTCATCAGTAAAGGCAAAGAGGACTATTTGCATGCAAAGTTTATGGATGGTTTGTTCCATATAACTTATGATGACACTGCTGTTGTGAATAATGCTGATTCTTGTTGTGTTGCACAAACTAACAAAGTTCTTCATGCAGGTTGCATTCACGATGCGCATCGAAGGTTTTGTCACCTCTCTTGAAAGGCACTGGCCAAGATGCCAGAGGTGGTTGAGGGTTTGAACATCAAACCCTGTAAATTTCACATGAAGTGTGTATCTTGTGCAGAGAACAAGGTGAAGGTTGCTCCAAAAAGGCAAGGAGTCTAGCAGGCAGGCTTCCAAACCCTACCAGCTAGTGCATGCGGACCTGGTTGGGCCACTTGCGCCCTCTATAGGAGGAGCAAGGTACTTCATGATTCTGATTGATTCTTTTCCCAGGTACATTCATGTGTTTTTGCTCGAACAGAAATCGCAAGCGTTTCTGAAGTTTAAGGCATTCTGTGCTTGGTTGGAGAATGTGCACGGTAAACGTATTTCTTGTTTGTTTACTGATCGGGGCGGGGAGTTCACTTCTCAGCAGTTTGAAGCTTTCCTGACTGAGAAGGGAATCCAGCATGACATGTCAACGCCCAGATCGCCATGGATGAATGGGCTTGCGGAGAGAGCAAATCAGACATTGCTGCAAGGAATAAAAACCCTGTTGCATGATGCCAATCTCCCTGATAAGTTTTGGGGGGAAGCTTTGGGGAATTTGGTTTACTCCTTTAATCGCAGATTGTCATCACCCATTGGTTGTACCCCCTATGAGAAGATGTTTGGCAAGAAACCCAACATCAAGCACATGAAAATCTTTGGTTCTGACATGTGGGTACGCACACAAGAAACCAACAAGCTTGGGAAGCGTGGGGCACATGGTTTGGTCATGGGGTACGAAAAAGGTGCATACAGGGTATGGATGACTAACTCTAAGTCCATTAAATTCACAAGGAGTGTTGAGTACAATCCTAAGTGGGGGGAAAATGTGGGAATTTTCCAGAGTTACCCAGAGGAGGATGAAGGTGATGTCAAGCAAGCAGCTAAAGATGAGAAAGCTGCTGCTGCTGCTGCTGATGAGGATGAGGATGATGATGATGATGAGGATGATGATGATGATGATGATGATGATCAGAGTTCGGATTCCAGTTCAGTGGGCGGCGCTGCTGCTGCTGCTGGTGTCAGTGACAGTGATGACACAGCAGACTACAAGAGCGCACAGGCCTCAGTCAGACCATCTGATGCGTCTGACAATGAACTGGAAGAACCACTGTTCACCATTGGTCATTTTTCTTCTAAGAAAGAGGAGATGAGTCCAGAAGACTTGCGTCTAGTACGTAGGTCTGAAAGGGCGACCAAGGGCAGACCTCCAAAGAGGTATGCTGATGAGTTTGCTAAGACAGCAACTGCTGTTCTTAGTAGCTCAGAGAAGGTGTGGGAACCTTCAAGCTTCAAAGAGGTTCAGGAGTTAACCTCTAAAGATGCTGAGCCTTGGCTTAATGCCATGAAGGCTGAAGTTGATTCCTTGAACAGGAACCGAACTTGGGAACTGGTACCGGTAGTCCCAGGAATGAGACTGGTTGGCAGCAAATGGGTCTTCAAGGCCAAGACAGACCAGAATGGCAAGGTAGTCAGACACAAAGCCAGATTGGTTGCCAGAGGTTTTTCACAGGTACCAGGACAGGATTACCATGAGACCTACTCTCCCACAGTCAAATATGAGAGCATTCGGCTGATGCTCAAGATCGCTGCGGAGGAGAAACTGCATGTTTCCCACCATGACATTAATACAGCTTTTTTGTACGGGGTTTTGGGGGAGGAGCTGTACATGCTTCCACCTGATGGGATGGAGATACAGAAGGGAATGGTCTGTAAACTGCGGAAATCCTTATATGGTCTCAAGCAGAGTGCCAGGTGTTGGAACACAAAACTCACTGAGACATTGCTTTCTCTAGGTTTTCACCAGGGCAAAGCTGATCCATGTGTGTTTGTCAAGGAGGAGGGACAAAACAAACTGTATTGTTTATGTTTTGTTGATGATCTTCTGATGTTTTGGAAGAATCAGGCTTTTTATCAAAGCACCCTAGCTCAGCTGAAGGAGCACTTTGACATGAAGGATCTTGGTGAGGTATCCAACTATCTTTCTCTGCAGGTGGAGAAAGACCAAGCAGGTAATTTTCTGGTACACCAAACACAGAAAATTGCTGATGTATTAACCAGGTTGAATTTGGTTGATGCAAACCCAGCAGACACACCGATGGTGACAGGTTACCAGGTAGACAGTACTGCTGAAGCGTTTTCTGACACAACGCTGTACAGATGCATTCGAGGCAAGATGAATTTCATTGCCAGATGTTCAAGACCTGACATAGCTGTAAGCTGTAATCTGCTTAGCAGACATGCCAACAATCCTACGGTTCAGGATTGGAAAGCTCTGAAGCGCATAGCCCGCTATTTGAAAGGGACTATGCACTACAGGCTGAGGTTCACCAGTCAAAAGACTGGAGGTCTTGAAATCTTTGCAAGTTTTGGAAGTGACACCACGGATGGTACAAGCACTTCTGGAGTATGCTACATGTACAACCACTGCCTGTTTGACTGGTTGTGCAAGAAGCAGACAACAGTGAGCCTAAGTTCCTGTGAAGCAGAACTCAATGCTCTGTCATTTTCACTCATGGATTGTGAATGGTTGATGCAACTGTTTAAGGACATCAGAGTGTCTGTGAAATGTCCTGTACAAGTGTATCAAGACAATAGATCGTGTTTGGCTTTGCTGAACTCGGAGAGTTGCAAGCAGAGAACCAAGTACTTGCAGATTAAGCTACATCGTGCAAGAGAGTGTATTCAGAAAGGACTGATTCAGGTGTCCTACATGCCAGGAAATGAAATTCCTGCTGATCTGTTGTCTAAGGTTGTTAACAGAGAACAACGTAAGGTTTATGTACAAAAGTTGCAATTGGGTGAACCACAGGTACTACAGGTTACACGGAAAGGGGGAGGATGTTAGGATATTTCCGTTCCACCTTAAAAGGGAGCAGGCTTTGGGAGTAACAGAGTCTGCGCATGTCCTTCACAGGATGTTTATGTTTGCTGTATTCCTTTCGGTTTTGCCAGTTAGTCAGAGACGCTGACTGAGAATGGACGTGTTTTCTTTGTTCTGTTCATGTTCTAAATAAAGTCTGTAAATATGCTCTTCTGCTCTTCTGCAGTGCAAGCTTTTGGCTGTGCTTTTATCTGCTGATAAACAGTGTACACAAGCCTGGAATGTGGCAATCCGTTTCCAGAACGGCTTCGTGTCGCTAACTGCTGGATCTGCCTGAGCTACGGGAGATTGATGGACGTCCGACTGCCAGCTTGGGGGCTCATGATGGACACTATCTCCCTGGCAGTTTCCCAACTTGCCAACTTCAATTTTCCTTGCCAGCTACCAGTATGCACTGATTCACCGCCCTGGGAAGGCGATGGGTCATGCGGACGCCCTCAGCAGGCTACCACTACCGGAAACAGGCCCCGACCCAGCACCTGCACAAGAGGTTATGAGCCTGGAGCTACTTCCCGACCGCCCCATTCAGTCACAAGAAGTTGCACACCATTCCAAGAAAGATAGGGTCATCTCCCGGGTCCTGGACTGGGTGTGGAGGGGATGGCCCAGCAGCAGCCCTGGGCCAGAATTCGCCGGCTACACAACCCACAAACATAAACTGTCGGCCCACAAGGGGTGCCTGTTATGGGGAAGCAGGGTCGTTGTTCCCCAGCCCCTCCGAAAAAGGGTCCTCAGAGCCCTACATGAGACACACCCAGGGGTAGTGAGAATGAAGGCCCTTGCCAGGAGTTATGTGTGGTGGCCGGGGATCGACGGAGAGATAGAGGCCTGGGTCAAACACTGCCAGGCCTGCCAAGAATCCCACCCAGATCCCCCAAGGGCCCCAGTCCAGTCCTGGGAGTCCGCCCGAGCACCATGGTCACGCCTGCATGTGGACTTCGCTGGCCCCTTTCAGGGGAAAACGTTCTTCATAGTGGTGGACTACTACACCAAATGGCTGGAAGTCGCACTGGTACCATCCACTTCCACGTCCGCAGCCATCCGGGTACTACGCAGGCTGTTTGCAACCCACGGGCTCCCTGACACTCTCGTCTCAGACAACGGGACCGCATTTACATCAGGAGAATGCCAAACCTTCACAGCGCAGAACGCCATCCGCCACATCCGTTCGGCGCCGTTCCACCCTGCCACCAATGGCCAAGCAGAACGCATGGTGCGGACCACCAAGGACACCCTTCGCCACATGACGCAAGGGGACTGGGAGTACTGCCTTGCCACATTCCTTCTAGCACAGCACAGCACCCCCAGCTCAACGACTGGCCGGAGCCCCGCTGAACTACTAATGGGTTGGCGCCTTGCAATCAGATTGGACCGCCATCTCCCCGATAGAGCTCAGGATGAGGTAGTGGTGGGGGAAGGCAGGAACCCCCAGACCTTCGTGGCCCAGGACCCAGTGTACGCAAAGAATTTTGGGGCAGGCCCAGCATGGGTACCCGCCACAGTCACCAGGGTCGCTGGCCCCGTGTCGTACGAGGTGCTAACGGATGGGGGGCAATGCTGCCGCCGCCACTGCGACCAGATACGGCGACGATTCCCGGGAGAAAACCAGGAGGAGGACAGGTCAGAGGAGTCCCAAGGGAACAGTGGGGAAGTGAGGCCCATAGAACAGGAGGGGCCAGCAGGAGAGGCAGAATCAGTAAATACAGAGAGGACACGCGAGGCCGAAAGGACACCGGAACCAGAACCACGGCTGAGCGAGCTGGTTGCGCCAGACCAAACGGCCCCATCACAGCCAGCATCCTTGGAACACAAGCCAGAACCTGAACCCCGGACCAGGGAACACCCCAGGCCGCAACGCACACGTAGGCCGCCGGCGTACCTTGAGGACTATGAATGCAACCTCCCGGGCAGGACTGGAACTTAGAGGGGAGGGGTGTTAGAGAATCATAGAATCATAGAGTTGGAAGAGACAACAAGGGCCATCGAGTCCAACCCCCTGCCAAGCAGGAAACACCATCAGAGCACTCCTGACTATGGTTGACAAGCCTCTGCTTAAAGACCTCCAAAGAAGGAGACTCCACCACACTCCTTGGCAGCAAATTCCACTGTCGAACAGCTCTTACTGTCAGGAAGTTCTTCCTAATGTTTAGGTGGAATCGTCTTTCTTGTAGTTTGGATCCATTGCCCCGTGTCCGCTTCTCTGGAGCAGCAGAAAACAACCTTTCTCCCTCCTCTATGTGACATCCTTTTATATATTTGAACATGGCTATCATATCACCCCTTAACCTCCTCTTCTCCAGGCTAAACATGCCCAGCTCCCTTAGCCGTTCCTCATAAGGCATCGTTTCCAGGCCTTGGGAGCGGCCCACCCAGCACTCACTAGAGCAGCAGCAGTGTACCGGAGGCCTCCCTCAGGTCTCTTAAGCTGTGGCGGTGAGTGCAGGCTCTGCCCCCTAGGCCTGATGGAGTTGGCAGGAAAGGGAGCGGCCCACCCAGCACTCACTAGAGCAGCAGCAGCAACAGCAGCATCAGCAGTGACCCGGATGCCTCCCTCAGGCCTCTTACGCTGTGGCGGTGAGTGCAAGCTCCGCCCCCTGGGCCTGATGGAGTTGGCAGGAAAGGGAGCGGCCCACCCAGCACTCACTAGCGCAGCAGCAGTGTACCGGAGGCCTAACTCAGGTCTCTTAAGCTGTGGCGGTGAGTGCAGGCTCCGGCCCCTAGGCCCGATGGAGTTGGCATGAAAGTGAGCGGCCCACCCAGCACTCTCTAGAGCAGCAGCAGTGTCCCGAAGGCCTCCCTCAGGCCTCTTAAGCTGTGGCGGTGAGTGCAGGCTCCGCCCCCTAGGCCAGATGGAGTTGGCAGGTAAGGGAGCGGCCCACCCAGCACTCACTAGAGCAGCTGAAGCAGCAGTGTCCCGGACGCCTCCCTCAGGCCTCTTAAGTTGTGGCGGTGAGTGCAGGCTCTGCCCCCTAGGCCTGATGGAGTTGGCAGGAAAGGGAGCGGCCCACCCAGCATTCACTAGAGCAGCAGCAGCAGCAGTGTTCCGGAAGCCTCCCTCAGGCCTCTTAAGCTGTGGCGGTGAGTACAGGCTCCGCCCCCTAGGCCCGATGGAGTTGGAAGGAAAGGGAGCGGCCCATCCAGCACTCACTAGAGCAGCAGCAGCAGTGTCCCAGAAGTCTCCCTCAGGCCTCTTAAGCTGTGGCGGTGAGTGCAGGCTCCGCCCCCTAGGCCAGATGGAGTTGGCAGGAAAGGGAGTGGCCCACCTAGCACTGACTAGTTCAGCAGCAGCAGCAGTGTCCTGGAAGCCTCCCTCAGGCCTCTTAAGTTGTTGCCGTGAGTGCAAGCTCCGCCCCCTAGGCCAGATGCAGTGGGCAGGAAAGGAAGCGGCCCACCCAGCATTGGCTAGAGCAGCAGGAGCAGCAGTGTCCCGGAAGCCTCCCTCAGGCCTCTTAAGCTGTGGCAGTGAGTGCAGGCTCCGCCCCCTGGGCCTGATGGAGTTAGCAGGAAATGGAGCGGCCCACCCAGCACTCACTAGAGCAGCAGCAGCAGTGTACCGGAGGCCTTGATGGAGGCCCTCAAGCTGTAGCGGTGAGTGGAGGCTCCGCCCTCTAGACCAGATTGAGTTGGCAGGAAAGGGAGCGGCCCACACAGCACTAACTAGAGCAGCAGCAATGTCCCGGAAGCCTCCCTCAGGTCTCTTAAGTTGTGGCGGTGAGTGCAGGCTCCGCTCGCTAGGCCAGATGAAGTTGGCAGGAAAGGTAGCGGCGCACCCAGCACTCACTAGAGCAGCAGCAGCAGCAGTGTCCCGGAGGCCTCCCTCAGGCCTCTTAAACTGTGGCGGTGAGTGCAGGCTCTGCCCCCTAGGCCTGATGGAGTTGGCAGGTAAGGGAGCGGCCCACCCAGCACTCGCTAGAGCAGCATCAGCAGAAGTGTCCCGGAAGCCTCCCTCAGGCCTCTTAAACTGTGGCGGTGAGTGCAGGCTCTGCCCCCTAGGCCTGATGGAGTTGGCAGGAAAGGGAGCGGCCCACCCAGCACTCACTAGAGCAGCAGCAGCAACAGCAGCATCAGCACTGACCCGGATGCCTCCCTCTGGCCTCTTACGCTGTGGCGGTGAGTGCAAGCTCCGCCCCCTAGGCCAGATGCAGTTGACAGGAAAGGAAGCGGCCCACCCAGCAATCAGTAGAGCAGCCGCAGCAGCAGTGTCCCGTAAGCCTCCCTCAGGCCTCTTAAGCTGTGGCAGTGAGTGCAGGCTCCGCCCCCTGGGCCTGATGGAGTTGGCAGGAAAGGGAGCGGCCCACCCAGCACTCACTAAAGCAGCAGCAGTGTACCGGAGGCCTCCCTCAGGCCTCTTACGCTGTGGCGGTGAGTGCAAGCTCCGCCCCCTAGGCCAGATGGAGTTGGCAGGAAAGGGAGCGGCCCACCCAGCACTCACTAGAGCAGCAGCAGCAGCAGTGTCCTGGAAGCCTCCCTCAGGCCTCTTAAGCTGTGGCGGTGAGTGCAGGCTCCGGCCCCTGGGCCAGATTGAGTTGGCAGGTAAGGGAGCGGCCCACCCAGCACTCACTAGAGCAGCAGCATCAGTGTCCCGGAAGCTTCCCTCAGGCCTCTTAAGCTGAGGCATTGAGTGCAGGCTCCGCCCCCTAGGCCAGATGGAGTTCGCAGGAAAAGGAGCGGCCCACCCAGCACTCACTAGAGCAGCAGCAGTGTCCCGGAAGCCTCCCTCAGGCCTCTTAAGCTGTGGCGGTGAGTGCAGGCTCCGCCCCCTAGGCCAGATGGAGTTGGCAGAAAAGGGAGCGGCCCACCCAGCACTCAGTAGCGCAGCAGCAGCAGCAGTGTCCGGGAAGCCTCCCTCAGGCCTCTTAAGTTGTGGCGGTGAGTGCAGGCTCCGCCCCATAGGCCATATGGAGTTGGCAGGAAAGAGAGCGGCCCACCCAGCACTCAGTAGAGCAGCAGCAGCAGCAGCTTCCCAGAGGCCTTGATGGAGGCCCTCAAGCTCTGGCGGTGAGTGCAGGCTCCGACCCTGGGCCAGATTGAGTTGGCAGGATAGGGAGCGGCCCACCCAGCAATCACTAGAGCAGCAGCAGCAGTGTCCCGGAAGCCTCCCTCAGGCCTCTTAAGCTGTTGTGGTGAGTGCAGGCTCCACCCCCTAGGCCATATGGAGTTGGCAGGAAAGGGAGCGGCCCACTCAGCACTCAATGGAGTAGCAACAGTGTTCCAGAAGCCTCCCTCAGGCCTCTTAAGCTGTGGCGGTGATTGCAGGCTCCGCCCCCTAGGCCTGATGGAGTTGGCAGGAAAGGGAGCGGCCCACCCAGCATTCACTAGAGCAGCAGCAGCAGCAGTGTTCCGGAAGCCTCCCTCAGGCCTCTTAAGCTGTGGCGGTGAGTACAGGCTCCGCCCCCTAGGCCCGATGGAGTTGGCAGGAAAGGGAGCGGCCCAGCCAGCACTCACTAGAGCAGCAGCAGCAGCAGTGTCCTGGAAGCCTCCCTCAGGCCTCTTAACCTGTGGCGGTGAATATACTCAGAGTCGCAAAGTAATTTCATGCTCTTTATTCAGCTCATAGTGGTGAGGAGGAATGAATGAAAGTCCCCTCACAGTATCTGCTTTATATACATTATTTACACAATGGGCTGCACATGATTGGCTAATTCCGGAATTCTACTGTAAGCCAATCAGGTTGTGGATTCACTTCTATCTGGAGCAGGATTGGGTGGTTCCTGCCAACCAATCATACTGCTGCATTGTTCTAGGACCAATCAGACTGCTGCATTCTGAATCCTATTGTTCTAGGACCAATCAGACTGCTTCAGTTTGGATCCTATTCAACTCAGTACATAACATGTTCCATGATTTTGTTCTGGGTGTATGTAAGGGAACTAAAGGGCTTTGGTTAGAGTAGATTGTACATCATAGTTGTGTCATGTGGTAGAGCACAGGCTCCACATGCAGAAGTTCCCAGGTTCAATCCTTGGTATCTCTAGGAAGGGCTGGGAGAGAGTCCCTGCCTGAAATCTTGGAGAGTCACAGCTAGTCAGTGTCAGCAAGACTGAGCTAGCTGGAACGAAGACAGCTTTCTATGTTCCAGATACTCTTTAGTGGAGACAGTAGTTGGAAATGACTCAAACGCCAAGATTTTTAAGCATCTGGCAATTACCATTCCTATTAGAAAGCACACTATGATATTTTCCCATTTCCCCACAAGAACTTTCTGCAAACAGGTCCTGAATCAAGGCTGTAAAGCTATTTCCTGGTAGTTGAGGGATAGTGCAGAGGCCTCTGGCTAACTTCCTTCTGTCTTGAGAGACAATGGGGTGTGCCTCCAGAGGTGAGGTCAAACTGCTGCATTGGCAACAACGAAGAGACCTTCCTGAGGTGCAAGCCTGGGCAGTGTGTATGGTGGTCCTGAGATGCCCAGATGACAAGATCCCCCGCTCAGCCTCGCTGGTGTGGTCCAAAGGAAAGCAGAGCAATATGTTTTGCACCAGCTTGGCTGCAGGAGCTGCTCAAAATTAGCATACAGGAGCCGCACAGCCATTACCAGAGAGCGCTGACTTTTTCCTGTGGACAATTGGACTTAAAACAAGTACCCGTGAGTAGAAACGGAAAATTGGATCAAGAAATTGTTTTAATTTGGTATCGAAGCGGGAAGGTGCAAACAGGAAGTCCGCCTTCCGCTTTTTTGTATATAGACTAAAGCAAAAATTTTGCAAGCTAAAGCCGGGAAGCTGTTAAAAAAGACTAAATTGCCTACATTTAGAACCACTGAAACCCCCCTTGGAAGGAGGAGAAAAGGGGGGGAACTCTGTTTAACCCCAGCAGGAGAGGGAGTGAAGAAGGATAAGTTTCCACCGTCTCTAACCTGGGAACGGGGTGTCAGAGACAGAAACTGTTGGAGAGGTTCATTGACTGTGAACGTAACACTATGACAGACAGCTAATGAAGAGAAACAAGTTGATTCTAATGTTGCCTTTTGCATTTTAAAGAAACAAAATACTTGAAAAACATCTGAAACATCTGAAAAATGAAAGTAACTTTCCATTGTCTTAAAAAAAATATGGATACAAGTAGATAGTCTCCTCTAGAGGGAGCTTGCTAAATTGTTGTTGCATCATATTTGAGACCCAACATCTGTGAGATTAAGACTGTGGGAACAGTCTTTTCTGACCTTGAACAAAGATGAGCTGGGAGAAAGACTGGGTGCTTGCTTTATGCAAGACAAATGCTTTGCTGGAACAGATGCATGAGAAGATGGACTTGATGAATGAGAAAATGGATTTGAACTACCGCCCAATATCATTGCTCAATGTGGATTACAAAATTTTTGCAGACATCTTGGCAAAAAGACTCAAAAGAGTTTTGATGGAGATGATTCATAAGGACCAAGCAGGCTTTCTCCCTAAAAGACACCTGGCGGACAATGTAAGGAATGTTATAGACATTCTGGAAAAGCTAGAGGTGAATATAAACACTAAAGCAGTATTGATCTTTGTGGACGCGGAGAAAGCCTTCGACAATATTTCTTGGAGTTTTATGAAGAAGAATCTTCATAGGATGGGGGTAGGCCGGGGTTTTGAGAATGGTATGGCTGCAATATACTCTGAACAAAAAGCCAAACTGATTGTAAATAATGTTGTGACTGAGGAGCTTAAGATAGAAAAAGGAACACGACAGGGGTGCCCGATTTCCCCATTACTCTTTATTTCAGTTCTGGAGGTGTTGCTGAATATGATAAGAAATGACCAGCAGGTTAAAGGTGTGCAGGTCGGAGCTAAACATTACAAGTTAAGAGCGTTCGCAGATGACTTAGTATTGACTTTGCAAGAGCCAAACACTAGTACGAAAAAGGTATTAGAAATAATACAACAGTTTGGCCAGGTAGCTGGATTTAAGTTGAACAAGCTAAAAACCAAAGTTTTAGGGAAAAACCTAACAGATATGGAAAAGGAGAAATTTCAAGAGGAAACAGGTTTGACTGTGGTCAAGAAGGTCAAATATCTAGGGGTTTATCTAACATCCAAGAATCAGAATTTGTATAAGGACAACTATGAAAAATGTTGGTCAGAAATTAAAAAAGACTTAGAAATATGGTCAAATTTGAAACTGTCAATGTTAGGCCGAATTGCAGTAATTAAAATGAATGTATTGCCTAGAATGCTATTTTTGTTTCAGACCTTGCAGATTATTGATAAGATGGAATGTTTTAAGAGGTGGCACAAAGATATTTCGAAATTTGTCTGGCAGGGCAAAAAGCCCCGAATTAAATTTAAAATACTGACAGATGCTAAAGAAAGAGGGGGTTTTGCCCTGCCGGACCTAAAATTGTATTATGAGGCAGCAGCTTTTTGCTGGCTCAAAGAATGGATGCTCCTCGAGAATACAGACATCTTGGATCTGGAAGGTTTCAATAACGCTTTTGGTTGGCATGCATATCTTTGGTATGATAAAGTTAACAGTGCCTTCAAAAATCACATTGTCAGAAAAGCATTGTTTAATGTTTGGATAAGATATAAAGATCTATTGGAAAACAAAACCCCTAGATGGGTGTCACCAGTGGAGGCTAATGCAGTGAAAAAACTCAATATGGAGGTCGGATGGCCGAAGTATTGGGAAATTTTAGAACAGGATGGAGATAAGTTCAAATTACAAAGTCAGGAGAAATTGAAGCATAAAGTGGAAAATTGGTTCCAATATCGTCAAATAATGGAATTTTTTAATCAGGACAGGAAAGTCGGCTTCCAGGTGGAAAAATCAAAATTAGAAACCGAATTGTTAGAACCCAATACTAAGAATTTATCTAGAATGTACAACTTGTTGTTGAAATGGAACACACAGGATGAAACAGTTAAATCGGCTATGATTAAGTGGGCTCAGGATGTTGGACATAACATTATGTCAGCTGACTGGGAATGGTTATGGAACACCGGTATAAAATTTACGGCATGTAATGCCTTAAAGGAAAACATTATGAAAATGGTATACAGGTGGTACATGACCCCAGTCAAGCTGGCAAAAATCTATCATTTGCCCGATAACAAATGTTGGAAGTGTAAAGAGACTGAAGGTACCTTTTATCACCTTTGGTGGACATGCCCGAAGATTAAGGCCTTCTGGGAAATGATCTATAATGAAATGAAAAAGGTACTTAAATGTACCTTTTCTAAAAAACCAGAGGCCTTCCTCTTGGGCATTGTCGGCCAATTGGTGACAAAGAAAGATAGAGCTTTTTTCATGTATGCCACAACAGCAGCAAGAATACTCATCGCAAAGTATTGGAAGACACAAGACCTACCCACTTTGGAAGAATGGCAGATGAAAGTGATGGACTATATGACATTGGCCGAGATGACAGGCAGAATCCGTGACCAACGAAAAGAGACGGTAGAAGAAGAATGGAGAAAATTTAAAAGCTATCTTAAGGACTACTATAAACTTAATGAATGTTAAAATGTCGTAGTTTCCAGAAACAAAGGGGTACAGGGACATAAGGTCAGAGTGTAAGAGAGGACTAAGATGATAGAGATTGGAAAGTAATAACTGGGAGTTGCTAGTTGAACTATGGACATTGGGATGCAGAGAGGGGGGGTATGGGGAAGTCCTAGAAAGGAGGTTTATGAAAATATGCTTGAAACTATACGTGTATGTTTGTCATTCTTAATGTTTGTCTGTTTTTTTTCAAAAATGTTGTAAAACCAATAAAAATTTTATAAAAAAAAAAAAGAAAATGGATTTGACTGTTGTGGTTAATAACATTGATATAGAAATCATACAAGAACCAATCTATCAATCTGTACTGACTGGGCAGGTGCAGATGACAATGGAGGAGGATGCGGCTGCACCTCAAATAGTACAAATGGAGAGACCCGAGGCCCTACAGGAGCATAAACCGCTGTTATTGAAGATTGAAGTTGGAGTGGGCCAAGGGGAATCTGGAGATGAGGAGGTTCCTAGCTTTGGAGAGACCATGAAATTTGATTTTAAATACATTTTGGATTATATCGAGGACTGTGGAGAGTGGGACTGTGGGGAATGGGCGAGCTGGATGAAGGGTGATGGAGATAATTTTGGGCTGGAATTCCCCAGAGACCTACCCCCCAATTAGAAAGGAAAGAAATTAAGACAGAGACCAACAAAAGACAAGGAAAGAGGCAAGCACAAACAAGATGAAGAAGAACTGCAGAAGGGACATGGAAGAGATTTAAGGGCCTCGGATGTAAGGCTTCCAGGTTGATGGACTAGATGGAATGGACAATAAGGACTGACATGACCCGAGACCAGGAAGAAGAGACGCTGGATGATGATTAGAAGAGAATTTATAATGGAATTTTTTTATTTTAGAATTAGCTAATGAATATTAGGGAAAATGTGGGAATGAAACTATACGACTCTAGTAGAAATGATATCAAGAGCTATGTATATTTGAAAACTAAGATTTAAGTTCTAAGGTACTTAGGGGTAAAATAAGGTTAAATAAATTAAGGTAATCTCAATAACAGAATATGGGGAAAGATGGTAAGGATCTGTTGAGTTAAATATTAGGTTAAATTGTTAAGATAAATTTTATAACAAAAATTGAGAAAGATGGAAAGAATGTGCTGAAATAATTACTAAACTAGAACACAAAAACGGAGGTGTGAGGAGGTCAATGAAACAAGCAAATGGAAATTATGGATATGCAATTTGGGATTTGTGTTTTTTTTCCTTTTTCCTTTTTCCTTTTTACTGTCTTTTGCTGTATTGTTGTATTTTGTGTTTTTCTCTCTTTTTATTGTTTTCTTTTTTTGTATTGTAGTGTTGTTTTTTATTTTTTATTTTTTTTGTAATTCTGAAATTATCAATAAATATTATTTTTTAAAAACAAAACAAAACAAAATTAGCATACAGGATGCCATCCAACAAACTCCATTCCGGATTTGTGTAGAGTTTACTCCTTAGTCTTTTCTTCTCCTCAAGAAATCCCACAAGGTTTAGGATCAGGGTTTTCCTTCTCCTAGATAAGCAACCTTCCCAGGTTGACAAGCCTCACCTGCCCCTCATGTACAGAATGTGCAGAAACCACCATTTTGACCAATGGGCCCCCTATTGGTCTTGTCTGCTTAATTTGGTAGAGCCTGTCTTTGCACGCAAGGAAGTCCTTAACTCATTGAGGGTTTGAGACCCATCAACTACTCTCACCTGGTTTAACCAACCAGTCGAAGCCATTCCCGGGGTGTGGCTGCTGCCACACGCCAACAGCTTCTAGGAGCCAAAGGGAAGAACTGAGTACAGGGTGGGAACCAAAGGTGGATCTTGTTGTTTAGTCATTTAGTCATGTCCAACTCTTCCATGACCCCATGGACCAGAGCACGCCAGGCACTCCTGTCTTCCACTGCCTCCCACAGTTTGGTCAAACTCATGCTGGTCGCTTCAAGAACACTGTCCCACCACCTCGGCTTCTGTCGTCCCCTTCTCTTTGTGCCCTCCATCTTTCCCAGCATCAGGGTCTTTTCCAGGGAGTCTTCTCTTCTCATGAGTCTTGGAGCCTCAGCTTCACGTTCTGTCCTTCCAGTGAGCACTCAGGGCTGATTTCCTTAAGAATGGATGCGTTTGATCTTCTTGCAGTCCATGGGACTCTCAAGAGTCTCCTCCAGCACCATAGAAATGGCCACTTTAGGAATCCCCTTACCTGGTTTCCATGAGTTAAATATGGGCAACAATTTTTTTAAAATGTGAACAAAACTGTCAAAAATTTACAGAATTCTGGAATAGTGAACAAGGAACAGTAAATGGGGTCATCTGGAGCTTTGAGGTACATTGCCAGCTGTATGTTGATGACACACAGCTCTACTTCTTTGCACTTGCGAGTATGGCAGTGGATGTGCTGGTCTTGCCTCCACAATGGACTGGATGAGAGTCAGTAAACTAAAGCTCAATCCAAATAAGGCTGAGGCACTGTTAGTGGGTGGTTCCCTAGACCAGATGGATGAGAGGTAGCCTGCTCTTGATGAGGTTACACCCCCTTCTGAAGGAGCAGGTGTGTAGCTTACAGGTACTTCTGGCTGCATTGCTGTTGCTTGAGGCTCTGGTGGCCCAGCGGTACCCCTATCTGGACAGTGATAGCCTAACGTCTGTTGTCTAATCTCTGGCAACCTCTAGGTTAGATTACTGTAATATGTTATATGTAGGGCTGCTTCTGAAGATGGTTCGGATACTTCAGCTGGTGCAGAATTCAGCGGCCAAGTTGCTCACTGGGGCAAGACAGTTTGAGCATATAATACAATCCTGACATTGGTGCTAGTTTCAACTTATAAAGCCTTAAACAGCTCATGATTGCAATACCTCAAGGACCACCTCTTCCTATAAGACCTAACTTGGACTTGGATCATCATGTGAGCCCTTTCTTTGTGTGCCTTCTCCACAAGAGCCCCAAAGGGTGGAACACCAGAACGGGCCTTTTCTGCAGTGGCTCCCTGCTTGTGGGATGCTCTCTCTAGGGAGGCTCACCTGATGCCTTTGTTGTATATCTTTAGGTGCCAGGTGAAAATGTTTCTCTATAACTAAGACTTTGGCTGATCAAACATTCTATGGCCTTTCAAATGTTTTTGTGGGGACTTCCGCTTTGCTGCTGATTGCTTCCGGACGCTCATCTCGGGAGTTCCAAGGGGTGAGCACTCACCGAAGGGGTGAAAGAGGGGGGTTGCTAGGCTTCACAACTCCCAAAAGATCCAGGAGGGCTTCCTGCATCTAAAAGGACACGCTGAGGCGTTGGAGGGGTCTTCAGAGTTGAAGGAGACCACAGACGCCCACAACAGCGTTCCCTCCCCACGGAGAGAAAGCCTGACTTCGGGAGTGATCCTGCAGCATAAGCTCCAAAGAAAAGAGGCGTCTGGTATCCGCAAGCACGGTTGGTCCCCCGGAAAAAGCTATCAAAACATAGGTAATTAAGCATAAATCTTACGGCAGCTAGAGGCTTCTTTGAACTGGAAGCTGTACAAAGGACTGGGAGTTCAACCGAAGTGAATGGAAAGATAGCTGAGATTAACCAGACGCTTAATTAATGCAAGAGAAAGAGGAGGTCAAACCCATTGCATTTTGAAATACAATCCAGGAAAAAACAAGGTGGAGAAGAGAATTACAATTATATTGTTTTACAACAGCTTGCATGGACTGCTGTAATATCAAATCAAGAAAGAAATAAGGGGGAAAAGACTAAAAGGTGAACTATCCCTTTAATATATTGGACAACATCTCTTGGAGTTTTATGAAGAAAAATCTACATGGGATGGGGGTATGCCAAGGTTTTGAAAATGGTATAGGTGCAATATATTCTGAACAAAAAGCTAAATTAATTGTAAATAATGTGGTGACGGCAGAATTTAAGATAGAAAAAGGGACACGACAGGGATGCCCAATCTCCCCATTGCTTTTTATATCGGTCCTGGAGGTTCTGCTAAATATGATCGGAAGGGTTGGTTTAACCGGTTGGTTAAAGGTATACAGGTCAGAGCCAAACAGTACAAACTGAGAGCATTTGCAGATGACTTAGTATTGACGCTACTGTTGGGAATCTGCCAGGGAGATAACGTCCATCATGAGCCCCCAAGCCGGAGTTCTGGACGATCATCGATCTTCCGTAGACAGGCAGATCCAACAGTTAGGGGCACAAAGCCTTAGAAATTCCTAGCCACATTCCTAGGCTGGTGCACCCTCTTTATCAGCAGAAACACAGCCAAAAGCTTGCACCGCAGAAGAGTATATTTAGCATATTTACAGACTTTATTAGCGTTTAACAGAACAAAAGAAAACGTGACCGTTCTGTGTCAGCATCTCTGGCCAACTGGCAAAAACGAAAGGAAAACAGCAAGCATAAACATCCTGTCAACAGGACATGCGCAGACTCTGTTATTTCCAAAGCCTGCTCCCTTTAAGGTGGAACGGAAATATCCTAACAGCTACAGGAGCCAGAATCTAGTACTAAAAGAGTTTTAGAACTGATTCAAGAATTTGGTCAAGTGGCAGGTTTTAAATTGAACAAGTTAAAAACTGAGAAAAATTTAACACCGATTGAAAGAGATAGGTTTCAGAATGAGACAGGATTGACTGTGGTAAAGAAAGTGAAATATTTGGGGATTAACATGACAGCCAAAAATGGGAACTTATTTAAAGACAACTATGAAAAATGCTATGGGACGCGGGTGGCGCTGTGGGCTAAAGCCTCAGCGCCTAGGGCTTGCCGATCGAAAGGTCGGCGGTTCGAATCCCCGCGGCGGGGTGCGCTCCCGCTGCTCGGTCCCAGCGCCTGCCAACCTAGCAGTTCGAAAGCACCCCCGGGTGCAAGTAGATAAATAGGTACCGCTTACCAGCGGGAAGGTAAACGGTGTTCCGTGTGCTGCGCTGGCTCGCCAGATGCAGCTTTGTCACGCTGGCCACGTGACCCGGAAGTGTCTCCGGACAGCGCTGGCCCCCGGCCAATAGATGTGAGATGGGCGCACAAACCCCAGAGTCTGTCAAGACTGGCCCGTTCGGGCAGGGGTACCTTTACCTTTACCTTTATGAAAAATGCTGGGTCGAAGTGAAAAAAGATTTAGAAATCTGGTCAAACTTGAAGCTTTCATTGCTGGGTCGTATTGCTGTGATAAAGATGAATGTATTGCCAAGAATGTTGTTTCTGTTTCAAACATTGCAAATTGTGGACAAAATGGATTGCTTCAAGAAGTGGCAGAGAGATATCTCTAGATTTGTCTGGCAGGGCAAGAAGCCCAGAATAAAATGTAAGATATTAACAGATGCAAAGGAAAGGGGTGGATTTGCCCTGCCAGACCTTAAACTTTACTATGAATCAGCAGCCTTTTGCTGGCTGAAAGAATGGCTACTTCTTGAAAACACAGACACTTTAGACTTAGAAGGTTTTAACAATGTATTTGGATGGCATGCATATTTATGGTATGATAAGGTCAAAGCACATAAAGCATTCAAAAACCATATTGTCAGTAAAGCATTGTTTAATGTCTGGGTAAGATATAAAGACTTATTGGAAAATAAAACCCCAAGGTGGTTGTCACCAATGGAAGCAAAAGCTCAGAAAAGGCTCAATATGGAGGCCAAATGGCAGATATATTGGGAAATTTTGGAACAAGAAGGAGGCAAATTGAAACTGCAGAGTTTCGAAAAATTAAAAAACAAAGTGAGAGATTGGCTTCATTATTATCAGATAATGGAGGCATATAATTTGGACAAGAAAATCGGCTTCCAGGTGGAAAAGTCAAAATTAGAAACAGAACTGTTAGAACCCAAAACTAAGAATCTGTCAAGAATGTATAACTTGCTGTTGAAATGGAATACTCAGGATGAAACGGTGAAATCTGCTATGATTAAATGGGCACAAGATGTTGGACATAATATTATGTTTGCTGACTGGGAACAGTTATGGACCACAGGTATGAAGTTTACGGCATGCAATGCCTTAAGACAGAATATTATGAAAATGATATACAGGTGGTACATGACCCCAGTCAAGCTTGCCCGATAACGAATGTTGGAAATGTAAAGAAGTGGAAGGTACATTCTTTCACCTTTGGTGGACGTGCCCAAAGATTAAGGCTTTCTGGGAAATGATATATAATGAACTGAAAAAGGTATTTAAATATACCTTCCTGAAGAAACCAGAGGCCTTTCTCCTGGGCATTGTCGGCCAATTGGCGCCAAAGAAGGACAGAACTTTTTTTATGTATGCTACAACAGCAGCAAGAATACTCATTGCAAAGTATTGGAAGACACAAGATTTACCCACTCTGGAAGAATGGCAGATGAAGGTGATCGACTACGTGGAATTGGCAGAAATGACTGGCAGAATCTGAGACCAGGGAGAAGAGTCGGTGAAAGAAGACTGGAAGAAATTTAAAGACTATCTACAGAAATATTGTAAAATTAATGAATGTTAGAATGATGTTGGATAGAAATTAAGGGGTTTCCAGCTGTAATGCTTTAGGAGATACGAAAAAAAAGGTTTATAAATGGGTAAAAGCTTAATGGTAAGGATTTGCTGAACTAACAAATTGAAGTGGAATACAAAGAAGGGAGGTATGAGGAGGTCTGTAAGGAAGATATGTTGTGGGAAATTATTTGTTTTTTTAACTGTTTTTATGTTGTATTTTGTATTTTGTTTCTTTTTATTTTTTTCATTGTTATATTTTAAAAACTTTAATAAATATCTTTTTTAAAAAAAATATTGGAGAACGTCTGAGGCAATTATGGACGATATGGAGGAAAGGAATGAATGGGCCTGAAGACTTAAAGACCTACCCAAACCCCAGTGCTAAATTAATGGAGTGATTAAAAATGTTTTGCTGAGAGTTTATGTGTGAGAGACATTCGATATACAGGCTCCGGCTTTTACATAGCAGAAAGCCTTTCTCCCTTTCGTTAAAAAATTCCTGACAGTTATTTGAATTGATGGTCGAAATGATGGAAAGAGATGAACAGATCTGAGGTCCTATAGATCATCCCAAATCCTAGTGCTGCACCCCACAGAGCAAGTAAAGATTCTTGGTGAAGGAAAGAGCAAAAGGTGCTTTGGACTTCTGGACTTGAGATTCTTATTGAGCCAGCTCTTTCTTAGATGAATGAGAGAGACAATAGACATTCAAGCTCCGGTTTTTGTGTAGTATGGAGGCCTGACTTCTTTGTGTTAAAATTTGCAGAAGTTGCACCAGTTTTGCTGATTTACTTCACACTATTCTTGACTGTTGAAGGGGGTGCAGGGGAAAAAGTTTTTGTGGTGAGAAGAGCCTGGGGAAGCCAAGAGAAGATTTTAAAGAACTGTTAAGAAAATAAGCCCCTCCCGACAGGGTGGGGGGGGGTTTACTGGGCTCCCCTCTATTGGTGGCAAGAGGAAATTACTCTGCAAGTAACAGGAAAGTTATATAAAGGCTGGTTAAATGTGTAGGGAAATGGACAAGGGGATTTCGGACAACTAGTGGACAAAACTGGTAACTGAGTAAAAATTTATTTATTTATTTATTCTCCTTTTCCTTGTTAAATGTTATTATTATTATGTTATTATCATCATTGATGGGACAGTGTGCATTAGAGGTGTTGTCAGGGGTTCAGGAGCAGAGGCAAGGGCAAGGGAGGAAACAGAGAGCGAGGGGGAGGAGGCAGAAGAAAAGATGAGTGATGACGACGACCCGAGATCTCCGAGTCTTTCCAGTGAATCAGAAGATTCACAGAAAGGAGCACCAGTGGCCAGGGCAAGGGGGGAGCCTAGGGGGAAACCCCAGGAAGATAGAGCCAGAGGGGACTCAGAGGAGAGCAGTTGGAAATCGGGACCAGCGTCACCGCCGGAGAGCAGGGAAGAGGAAGGGAGCCAGGGATCAAGCGCTGGCAGCTCACAACAGGGGGGAGGGCATGAGTCAGGAGTGGCCACACCTCCATTGGGGAGCGAAGAAACGGTCAGACGGAAAGTGGAAGGTTGGGCGCGCGCGCCAAGTTCAAATGCACAGGAAAGTGACGCAGTAGGCAGCCCTGAACGAGAGCCAGGTCCTAAAGCCCGGCGCAAGGAGACAGGAGGGTCCGGGGGGGTCGGCGTCAGAAGAATCCAGGAAGGAAGAGACCCCGGGGGGCAGAGGGACCCAGAGGAGAACAGTCAGGCGGAAAAGGTGGAGCAGGGCTAGGATATTAAGTTGGTGCACAAGGGGCGGAGACTCAGACGGAGCTTCGCCGATCTAGCCACTAGACGTAGAGTTGCACGCAGCAGCTTGAGAATGGAAACTGTAATTCAATAAAGACTTTTACTTAATGATCGCTGGCTAGCGTGATCCTCTGTGAGCTAGGATCTGGAAGCAGCTCTGACAGTAAGCTCCGTCCCCTAATTGTGGGCATCTACAGCCTCGAGGAGAGGAGAGAAGCAGGTGCCTACTAGCGAGCTCACGAACGGCAGACGACATGACGGCTGAGGGCGCGAACCAGCCAGGGGCTCCTCCTTCCTTCCCAGAGAAGCAGCGCGTGCGCAATCCACGCCTCCGCCAGGAGGTGGGGCGGAACCTATGGAGGTTGGAAGTGCAAGGGCTCAGTCAGCAGCCAGAGCCCTAGCACCGACAACAGTGAAAGCGAAGCCTCCTAGAGGGAACAGGAAGTGTTACATTTGCGAGGATCCAGGGCGTATGGCGAAAGGGTGTCCCCGGAGGCTCCACAAGCACACTGCAGCTTCAGCAATGGTAACTGCAGCAACGCAGCAAGGAGAACCACAGCAGGGAAACGACGATGTCTGGCTGGAGGAAGAGGCACTGGGGCCCAGCCAGACGTGTCAGTGAAGAAGTCCCCGGAGATTTTACAGCCCATGGACCCCCTCCCGCCCAAACCAGTAGTGAGGCTCACCGCATCGCTCCAGTTGCCCAATGGAATCGCCGTGGACGTGCCGCTCACCATTGACTCGGGAAGCAATGCGGACTTTATAGGGCAGGACTTTGTCAACCGGCACGCTATACAGTTGCTGCCTGCCACGCTGCCCCTGCAGGTGGTCACGGTGGATGGCAGGGAGCTGCTAGGGGGGCAAGTGGTGAAGCAGACGCCACCGATGGTGATGCGACTTGGGAATCACAGGGAAATCATCAGCTTCAACGTCACTCAACTATCGGACACGCCCATTGTATTGGGCATGAGTTGGCTGGACAAGCACAGCCCAACGCTGGCTTGGTACCAGAGGCAGCTGACCTTCGGCTCTTCCTTTTGTGCTGAACACTGCATCGTGCCCCGGCAAGAAGGAGAGGAAGAGGAGTCACAGCTGCTGCTAGGCACGCTGCAAGCGATTCCCCACAAGTACGCAGAATTTTTGGAGGTTTTCTGCGAGAAGGAGGCAGACAGGCTACCCCCCCACAGACCATATGACTGCAAAATTGACCTGCTGCCGGGGGCGGCGCTGCCTAAAGGGAAGCTGTATTCCATGTCTGAGGACGAACGGCAGGAACTCAAAGAGTTCATAGATCATAATTTTGAGCGCGGTTTCATCCGAGAGTCCAAGGCAGCGGGGGGCAGTCCTGTATTCTTTGTTAAGAAGCGGGACACGCCCCAAAAAAGACTTGTAGTGGACTATCGCATCTTAAACAGTGTGACCAAGCCATCGGACTTCCCCATGCCCCGAATCGACGACCTCCTCGCAAAGGTACGGAAGGGCAGCGTGTTCACCAAGTTAGACCTGCGAGGGGCGTACAACCTCATTCGCATGCGGGAAGGAGATGAGTGGAAGACAGCCATGTTCACGCCACTGGGCACCTACGAATATAGAGTTATGCCTTTTGGATTGCAAAATGGCTCCCAAGTTTTTCAAGCGTTCATGCATCACGTGTTGGCGGGGCTCCTCTACAAGACGTGCGTCTGTTTCTTAGATGACATCCTGATCTTTTCGGAATCGCAGCAGGAGCATGACAGACACGTCAAGGAAGTGCTGCGCAGGCTACAGCAGCATAGGCTCTACGCCAAGCTGGAGAAGTGCCAGTTCGACGTGACGGAGGTGGATTTTCTGGGCTACAAGTTGTCTGACACGGGGCTCGCCATGGACAGCGCCAAGGTTCGAGCGGTGTTGGATTGGAAAAGCCCACGCAACCGGAAGGAGGTCCAACGGTTTGTCGGCTTCGCGAACTTCTATCACAAGTTTATCAAAGGCTTCGCTATGCAGACAGCGGCCATCACGGACACGCTTAGCTCCAAGAAAAAGAAGTTCATCTGGACAGAGCAGGCGGAGCAGTCCTTTCAGGCACTCAAGCGTCTCTTCGCGTCGGAAGAGCAGCTGCTGCATGTCGACCCCGGCAGGCCGATGAGGGTCGAGACAGACGCCTCGGACAGAGCCGTGGGAGCAGTCCTGCTGCAGAAAGACCCGCAGGGGGTTTGGCGGCTGGGAGCGTTTTACTCCAGGAAGCTCAGCAAGTCCGAACAGAACTATACCATCTGGGACAGGGAGTTGCTGGCCATTCATGCAGCGTTCAAAGCGTGGAGGCACTTCCTGATCGGCGCCAAGCACACGGTGCAGGTCTGCACGGACCACAAGAATCTGGAGCACTGGCACACGGCACAGTTCCTGAACCAGAGGCAGATACGTTGGGCTGAGTTCTTTGCGAACTTCGACTTCCGAATAGAGTATGTCCCGGGGGACACCAACATCATGGCGGACGCTCTCTCCCGTAAGCCACAGTATCTGGAGGACGCCACGCCAGCGGCTGCCATGCACATCTTCGCACCAACAGTGTGGGCCTGCGCTGCGGCAACAGTTGACCTGGATGCGGTGCGACGAGCGTTGCAGGATGACTCCTTCGTGCAAGCAAAGATGGCAGAGGTGCAAAGAGGCACGGCAGCGACCGACGGGTTCCAGCTGAGAGATGGATTGCTCATCCGTAAAGGGGCCATCTACGTGCCGGGAGACGAACTTCGCGCCAAGGTATTGCAGCAGCTGCACGACGCGCCCACTGCCGGGCACTTTGGCAAGGAGAAGACGGTGGGATGAGTCGCCAGGGACTTCTGGTGGCCCGGAATGAGAGGGGAGGTCGCGGACTACGTGGCGAGGTGTGACACCTGCCAGAGGGCCAAACCAGTGCACAGGCCGCCGGCCGGACTGTTGGAACCGCTGCAAACTCCGGTCGAACCATGGGAGAGAGTGGCCCTGGACTTTGTCACGGATCTGCCCAGCTCGAGGGGCAAGACGGCCGTGCTGGTGGTGGTGGACTTGTTCTCCAAGATGGCACATTTCATTCCGTGTGCTAAGGTGGCCACGGCGGAGCACATCGCCAAACTGTTCATAGACCACGTGTTCAAGGTTCACGGTCTGCCACGGTCTATTCTGTCCGACCGGGGGCGGCAGTTCATCTCGAATTTCTGGCAGAAGCTGATGGGCTTCCTGAACGTCAAGATCAACCTGGCGTCGGCGAGACACCCGCAGACCAACGGGCAAGCGGAGCGGGTCAATTCCATCATGCAGCAGTACCTGAGATGTTATGCGAATCAACAGCCTGCGACGTGGGTGGATTACCTGCCGCTCGCCGAGTTCGCCTACAACAACACGAAGCACGTGTCCACGGGGGTCACGCCGTTCTTCGCCAACAACGGGAGGCACCCCAGAACCTTCCCGGGACTGGAAAGAATGGGGGAGGGGGAGCCGCAGACAGCAGACGCGTTCGCGTTGGAGTTGCAGGAGGTCCACGATCAGCTGCGGTGGCACCTGGAGCTGGCCAAACACGCATACAAGGTACAAGCGGACAAACACAGAAGGGTTGGCGAAGAGATCCAGGTGGGAGACTGGGTCTGGTTAGCAGCCCACGCAGTGCCGGCCAGGTCGTTGGCCAAGAAGAAACTAGGGCATAAGCAACTGGGGCCCTACCAAGTCGAAGGGCAGGTCAACCCGGTGGCTTTCAGGCTGGCGCTTCCGGAGGGTTCCAGAATGCATCCGGTGTTCCACAGATCGGTGCTCACTCCCTACAAGGCACCGCACAGGTTTCAGGAACCCGGAACGGCACCGAGTCCGCTCAGAGAAAGAACCGGGCACGCGGGAGTGGCACAGGAGGAGCGCATCAACGAAGTCACGGAGATTTTGGACTCCAGATGGGGGGAGGAGGGGGTAGAATACCTTCTCGCCAAAGAGGGCACCCCGGCCAGTGCGAACAGCTGGGTGCCGGGCTACGCCTTGGACGAACCTCTGCTCAAAGACGAGTTTCATGCCCTTTTCCCACATAGACCAATGCCAGCAGACTTTTTCGACGACTGGCTTTTCACGCCCACGCTTTCTGCCAGCACGTTCCGGGGATTCGACTCGGACGAGGACCCGATACGAGACACCCGTTCCCCGGAGGGGTCACCCTCGGGATCTGCCTCAGAACCCTCGTATTGGTGGGACGATAGACCAGAGGAGCAGTGGCGCAGGAAGTGGCTGGAAGGTCCAGGACGAGCAACGCCGCTGGGAGGAAGTGAGGGAGAGACGGACATGGACGTTTTCGGGGACGACCCTGGTTTCGAGCACGGCAGCACAGAGATGGAAGCGGAGGTGACCGTCGTCGACGAGAGCAGGGAGGAAGAACCGGGAGACTTCAGATGGAGGCCCGCCACGGGAAGCGAACTGTATCCGACGTTCGTCCCTCTGACACAGCAGCACCCAGCTCCCGCACCGGAAGGAGGGGAGGGGGGAACGGGGGGCTTCAAGGGGGGGATGGATGTCAGGGGTTCAGGAGCAGAGGCAAGGGCAAGGGAGGAAACAGAGAGCGAGGGGGAGGAGGCAGAAGAAAAGATGAGTGATGACGACGACCCGAGATCTCCGAGTCTTTCCAGTGAATCAGAAGATTCACAGAAAGGAGCACCAGTGGCCAGGGCAAGGGGGGAGCCTAGGGGGAAACCCCAGGAAGATAGAGCCAGAGGGGACTCAGAGGAGAGCAGTTGGAAATCGGGACCAGCGTCACCGCCGGAGAGCAGGGAAGAGGAAGGGAGCCAGGGATCAAGCGCTGGCAGCTCACAACAGGGGGGAGGGCATGAGTCAGGAGTGGCCACACCTCCATCGGGGAGCGAAGAAACGGTCAGACGGAAAGTGGAAGGTTGGGCGCGCGCGCCAAGTTCAAATGCACAGGAAAGTGACGCAGTAGGCAGCCCTGAACGAGAGCCAGGTCCTAAAGCCCGGCGCAAGGAGACAGGAGGGTCCGGGGGGGTCGGCGTCAGAAGAATCCAGGAAGGAAGAGACCCCGGGGGGCAGAGGGACCCAGAGGAGAACAGTCAGGCGGAAAAGGTGGAGCAGGGCTAGGATATTAAGTTGGTGCACAAGGGGCGGAGACTCAGACGGAGCTTCGCCGATCTAGCCACTAGACGTAGAGTTGCACGCAGCAGCTTGAGAATGGAAACTGTAATTCAATAAAGACTTTTACTTAATGATCGCTGGCTAGCGTGATCCTCTGTGAGCTAGGATCTGGAAGCAGCTCTGACAGGTGTAATATAGAAGTATTATAAAACACAATTTGTCAGGAAAAGAAGTAGCTACGGGTACTAACGGATTATAAAACAACTGGTTATGTCAAATGTGAATAAGAAATTTATGAATCCAGCGGCAGCAGTGTTATCTGCAAATCCTAACAGGAGAAACGCAAATCAAGACCCCAGAAATGAATTCAGAAATGAGAGATCTTCTCCTGGGACTGAGAAAAGACATTTCAGAGATGAAGAAAGAGATGAACAACAGTATAAGATCAACAGATCAAAAGTTGGATAAGATGGGGCAAAAAATAGAGGAAAATGCAAAAATGGTGTTAGAAATGATGGTTAAAATCAATGATCTGGTGGTTAAAAATTTGGAAATAACAAAGACTGTACAAGAATTAAAAGGGAAAACGATAAGTTTGGAGGAAGGGCTAAGAAAAGTACAGAAGGAGAGGGGGGGAAAGGGGAAACAGAAAAAATTAAGAAAGAGCTGGCAGATATGAAAGTGCCCATGAGGCAGTCCTAGATTCAATCTCTATGATTGAAATGCACAGAAGAGAAAAAACATTGAGATTTAGATCTATTCCAGAAGAACCAGATGAAGTGATAGAGCAAAAAATATCATCAGAATTAGCCAAATGGATTGGAATAGAAGAACAGGAAATGAGAAATAAAATTGAGAGAGCCTTTAGAATCAGATCAAGAATTGCAAGAGCTAATAATTGGCCAGGGGACTGTCTGGTAACTTTTGTGAATATGGATATTAGAGATAAAATACTACAAATTAGCAGTACGACAAAACTTAAAATTCAGGAAAAATTGTTCCATCGAAGCTTTTAAGAAAAAGGGAAAAATATAAACCGTTGGTGGAAGCACTAAATAAAAAATCAATTGTGCACAGATGGGAATTCCCTGAGGGAATTTCCTTTTTTTACAAAGGGAAAAGGAGAAGATTTGTTACTTGGGAGGACGCTGACAAATTTTGGAGAACATATAGAGAGGAGTTAGGATGTAAAAGACAGCTGAGAGGAGGGGCGGACGATCTTAAAAAACAATCCGAGGAGGAAGAATCTCAAGCATTAAGGACAAGTGACTTTTCTGAATTTCTTTTTTTAAAAAAATTATTTTATTTTTATTTTATTTTTTGTTAAGAAATTGAATCACTGTGTAGTAAATAATGGAATTAAGGATTGTTACCTGGAATGTTAATGGTTTAAATGATAAAAAGAAAAGAAATAAGGTGGAATTTATATTCAGCAAACAGAAATTGGATTTGATATCTTTGCAAGAAACTCATATCACAAAACAACACACAAGAATTTTATCCAATAAGAAACTGGGACTTGATTTTGTTTCTTCAGATAAATCTAAGAAGAATGGAGTTGCAATATACGCAAAAAAGCATTTGGAGCCGAAATTGATCTATAAAGATTCACAAGGAAGGGTCGTTGTCATAGAAATAATAGTCCTGGGGGAAAGAATTAAAGTTATCAGTTTTTATACACCGAATGAAAAAAAAAAGTGAATTTTATCAAAAGTTGGAACGAGAGTTGGGGGATTTTATTGGAGAGAAAATTTTATTTTTAGGAGACCAAAATGGCGTGGTAAATCCTGATTTAGACAGATCCAAAAAGACTACTAAAAAACAGCAAATAAAACTCCCCAAAACCTTTTTTCAGTTAGTAGATTTGTTAAGTTTAGAGGACGCATGGAGAATACAAAATCCGACAGTGAAAGAATACACTTTTTTTCCTACCCTAGTAACTCGGCAGGAAGAATTGATGCCATCTGGCTAACAAAAGATTTGACAGTCAAAATATGTAAATTTGAAATTCAACCAAAGACAATAGCTAATCATAATGCAGTACAAGTAACGCTGACTTGGGGAAAGAGGAAATCTATAAGATGGAGATTAAATGAAACTTTATTGAGAGATGAAATAATAATAGAAAAAGCAAAAAAGACCTTAAAGGACTTTTTTGAACTGAATTTAAATAAGGGCACCGATTTAAAGATAGTCTGGGATGCTAGTAAAGCTGTCTTAAGAGGTTTCTTTATTCAACAAAACGTAATTCAAAGAAAACAAAAGGGGGGAAAAAACAAGAAATCTTAGAGGAGATTAGAAAAAGCGAGCTGGAATTATACAAAAAACCAAATAGTGTAGAATTAAAAAGAAATATTAAGATCCTACAATCTCAATAGTTAATGCTAATAAATGCAGAAATGGAATGGAAACTAAGATTATTGAAACAAAAAACCTTTGAACATGCTAATAAACCAGGAAGGTTATTAGCATGGCAATTAAAGAAGAGAGAGGCAGAAAGGCTTATAAATAGAGTTAAGTGCGAAGGCAAAATAATAAACAACCCTAAAGAAATAGAGAAACGATTTCTCGAATTCTTTAGAGAACTCTATAAGGAAGGAAATGAAACATCAGAAGAAGTTAAAGAATATTTAGAACAGAACGGTCTTCCGAAACTTACTAAAGAACAAAAAGAACTGTTGAATGCCCCTATTACATTGTACGAAATTCAAAGAGCAATTAAGGAAGCAAAGATAGGAAAGTCACCAGGGCCAGATGGCCTACCGGCAATATATTATAAAAAATTTGAGGACATACTGTCTGACCCATTAAGAAGTATCATGAACAACATTTTAAAAGATGGAACCATGCCGAGACTCATGGAAAGACAGCCTTATTGCATTAATTCCAAAACAGGGAACGGACAATCTACTTATTAACAACTATAGACCAATCGCAATCCTTTTTTAAAAAATAATAATATTTATTAAAAGTTTAAGGATTACAAAACAAAGTAATGAAGAAAAGCAAAGGTAAACAATACAAATCAAAACATTACAGTACATATAAAGAAAAAGAAAAGAGATAAAAGACCGAAAAACACAATACATCCGAACAAAAACAAAAACAATTAAAAAACACCTCCAATATTTCCATATCTTTATCTTTCATTGACTTGTTTCATCGACCTCCTCACACCTCCTTTTTTGTATTCTAGTTATTAATTATTTCAGCAAATCCTTTCCATCTTTCACTATTTTCTGTCATTTAATTGTCTTAATTTATTTTAACCTTATCTTACCATTAAAATCCTAAAACTTATATATACTTAATTCCTTATAACATTTCTACTAAAGCCGTATAATTTCATTCCAACAATTTTTCTAACACTCATTAATTTAACAATATTTCTCTAAATAATTTTTTAAAACTTTTTCCCACTCTTCTTCCACCGTCTCTTCTCCCTGGAGTCGGATTCTGTCAGTCCTTTCTATCAATTCCATATGGTCCATCAACCTGGTGATCTTCTATCCGAGGCTTTTAACTCTTTTCCATGTCCCTTCTGCAGGTCTTCTTCATATCTATACATGTGCTTCACTTTGTCTTCTGCTGATCTTGTTCTTAGTTTCCTTCCTTTGGCACTGAGGAGTAGATCTCGGGGAAACTCCAACCTAGCAATGTCATTGTTCCTTCTCGACAGGTCAGCCTATTCTCCATAGTCAGAACTAAAGTCCAAACAATATTTCAGAGCGTGTTTCAAAGTCCCTCCAAAGCTAAAGGCCCCCACAACTCCAATCTCCCCCTGACCCAAATCCAGATCCCAAACCTGCATAGGGGAATCTAACCAACTTTCCTTCTCCAATCCAAGCGGGACTCCATCCCTCCAAATCTGGCTTTCTCTGGATTCAATTGTAAAGGGCAACAGCTTATATTCATCAAATTGCCTCTGTAAGGCCGAGGCTCTATCCACTTCAATTACTTGAGGTTCAATAACAACTTTCTCCTTCTTCTTCTCCACAGCTTGCAGTGTCAAAACAGATTCCTGAGTCAAATCCTGGGTTGTTTCTGTATAGGTATTCACTTTTAGTCCCAACTCAGTCATTTTTTTGTCCCATATTGTCAATTTTAATAATCATCACATCCATCTTCTTATGAAGCACTTGTCTTGCAAAATGCAATCACTAGGGCTTCTTCTGTCAACATTCTTGTCCAAGGTCAGTCTCTGTATCACACGGTCAGTCTCTGTATCACACGGTCAGTCTCTGTATCACACGGTCTTTAATCTCTACAGCTGAAAAATTCCCCAGATCCACTCCTGCAACAGTTTCAAAAACTCCCTCTAGAGGAAACAATTTCTATTGTAACCATCCTTTTAAACAAATATCCAGCAACAAAGTTAGTTCAGTTTTCAGTTACATTTGCTCCTTTTCAAGTGCAAAAGGAAACTTTGAAACAATATATTTCTCTTATTTAGCTATCTGTCAGCAGACATTATTCACAGTCAATGAACTTTCCCAAAAAGTCGATCTTACTAAAAGCCCGTTCCCAGGTTCAAGACGCTGGTAATTTATCTTCCTTCACTCTCTCTCCTGCAGGCTTAGGCAGTCTAAAATTCCCCCCTCTTCTCCTGCTACCAAGGGGGGTTTAGTAGTTTTAACCGATGGAGATTTAATCCTTTACAAAAGGCTTTCCAGACTTTAGTTTGCAACGTCTTTGCTTCAGTCTATTTACAAAAGGGGAAGGCGGACCTCCTGTTTGAAACCTTCCCGTTTCAATGCCAAAGATCCAATTTTCCGTCACCATCACAACGACATAGCAGTGTGAATTTGGTGAGTAACAGGGAACTCTGCATTTGTGTAATCAAGGAATAAAGTCCCAGGAGGAAAGATCACCCAGATGTGGCCTGCGTATTGTCCTACCCAGTGCTTTTTTTCCTGAGGGGACGCGAGGGGCATACGCATACCCCTAAACATCTTGTGAATCTACGTTTGGCCTCATTGAGGGGCAGTATTTCAATATGCCTAGGAAAATGAGAGTACCCCTAAACATTTTTTTTTTTAAAAAAAGGACTGGCTTTTTAAAAAAGCACTTTCTTTCTGTATTGTCGCCCCATAGTTTTTCACTGCTTAGAACAGGGGTTCCCAGAGTGGGCACAGGCTGTGGGATTAACCAGAGGGTGCTAGGAGGCAAGAGGGGCATTGGGGGTATAACTATCAGAATTTGAAAAACTGGTATCACTCGATCAAGCTCATTGATTTTACTGATTTAATTGAACTAAATAGTTTTAACTGGATTTGGAATAAATGTGCAATTGATCGTTGCTGTTTTGAATTTTATTGCGTTATTATCTTCCTTAGTTGGTCATGCAAACCACTATTCTGGATACCGTTGTACCTCTGCTCCCGAATGCCTTGGGAGTCAAACGTTCTTTTGGAAGCCGAACGTCCAGTGGGGCTTCCACGGCTTCTGATTGGCTGCAGGAGCTTCCTGAGGTCAATCAGAAGCCGCACTTTGGTTTCCAAACGTTTCAGAAGTCAAATGGACTTCTGGAACGGACTCCGTTCGACTTCCAAGGTACGGCTGTACAGTGGAACCTCGGTTGTCGAACATAATCCGTTCCGGGAGACCGTTCGACTTCCGAAACATTTGACAACCAAGGATCAATTGCCGATCAGCAATTGCCCTTGAAACAACATCAAAAGATGAGGCCCCTGAGACGCTACATCGGTAGTTTTAACCGATGGAGATTTAATCCTTTACAAAAGGCTTTCCAGACTTTACTTTGCAACGTCTTTGCTTCAGTCTATTTACAAAAGGGGAAGGCGTACTTCCTGTTTGAAACCTTCCCGTTTCAATGCCAAAGATCCAATTTTCCGTTCTACTCACGGGTAGTTGTTTAAAATCCAATTGTCCACAGCAAAAAGTCAGCGCTCTCCGGCAACAGCAATGCGGCTTCACTCCGTGATAAAAGCAGTCGATTCAAAGCACCGCGCCACTCACCCCACGTCGCTCCGGAACCCCGAAACTGGGTTTCCCCACGAGTAGGGGAGGCGCAAAAGGTGCCAGCCGAATCCCACGTCCACAGGCTTCTCCCGCCTGTGGTTTTTAATGCGTCTCCGCCTCGCCATGGCGGTCAAGACCCTGATTTTCACGGAGCGGATTCCTCCCGATCAGAGGAAATCCGCCATTGCTGGAGGCGCTAACCTGGAAGTCCCCAGGCCTATCGCACTCCTAAATAGCGATTATTAATTATATGCAAATATTTTAGCCGAAAGATAAAAAAAAGTCTTCCAGATGATTATACACAATGACCAAGCTGGCTTTTTGCCCGGGAGGCACATTTATAACAACACCAGAAACATTATAAACTTATTAGAGTATTTAGACTTAAGAATAGAAAAGAAGGCAGTCTTAATGGCCATAGATGCTGAAAAAGCTTTTGATAGGGTCTCCTGGAAATTTATGAAAGGTCTATTACACCATATGGATTTTGGTATACAGTATATAAAAGGGATTGAAGCAATATATTCAAAACAAAAAGCTAAAATCATAATAAATGGAAATTTATCACAGGAGTGTGAAATCAGTAAAGGGGTCAGACAAGGTTGCCCACTATCCCCCTTAATTTTCATACTAACATTGGAAGTCTTATGTAAACGAATTAGGGAGGAAAAAGAAATAAAAGGGATTATGCTGGGAAATAGAAGTTACAAAATGAGGGCATTTGCTGATGATCTAATTATAACTACGGAGCAACCAAAACAGAGTCTAACAAAGGCGTTGGAAATAATATATGCCTATGGTAAATTTGCGGGGTTCAAACTGAATTTAAACAAGACAAAACTATTACAAATTTGTCGCCAGATGAAAAAGCAGAATTAGAAAAAATAATACAAATTAAAATCTACCCCAAAATCAAGCATTTAGGATTATGGATAACACCAAAGAATATTAACTTGTATGAAGATAATTATATTAATTGTTGGAAAGATATCAAAAGACAGTTGGAGACATGGACAAGCCTAAACTTATCATTCCTGGGCTGTATTTCGGTAATTAAAATGACAGTCTTACCGAAGCTACTCTTTTGATTCCAAACGATTCCAATTATAGGAAAGACCAGCAGTATTGACAAGTGGCAAAAAGAAATTTCTAATTTTTTGTGGAAGGGTAAAAGACCAAGAATAAGATATGAATAGATACTGTAGAAAGAGGTGGCTTCGGGTTACCGGATTTGAAGCTATATTACAAAGCCTCATGTCTTCTCTGGTTGAAAGATTGGTGTTTATTAAAAAAATGGGATATTTTAGTTCTAGAAGGTCATGACACACGTGTCAGGGAACTGCCATCAGTGCCGGAGGGAGAGAGCAAAAGCCAGAGGGATTCCAGAGAGCGTCCAGGGATCGGGAGAAAAAGCCCATCTTAGAATCATAGAATCATAGAATCATAGAGTTGGAAGAGACCACAAGGGCCATCGAGTCCAACCCCCTGCCAAGCAGGAAACACCATCAGAGCACTCCTGACATATGGTTGTCAAGCCTCTGCTTAAAGACCTCCAAAGAAGGAGACTCCACCACACTCCTTGACAGCAAATTCCACTGTCGAACAGCTCTTACTGTCAGGAAGTTCTTCCTAATGTTTAGGTGGAATCTTCTTTCTTGTAGTTTGGATCCATTGCTCCGTGGCCGCTTCTCTGGAGCAGCAGAAAACAACCTTTCTCCCTCCTCTATGTGACATCCTTTTATATACAGTGGTGCCTCGCAAGACGAAAAGAATCCGTTCTGTGATTCTCTTCGTCTAGCGGTTTTTTCGTCTTGCGAAGCAAGCCCATTAGCGGATTAGCGCTATTAGCGCTATTAGCGGCTTTTAGCGGCTTTTAACGGCTTATCTGCTGATCGGATCAGCTGATAAGCAGCTTAGCGGCTTAGAAAAAGGGGGGAGGAAAAAAACCCCGCAGGAACTCACAAGGCATTGTCGTCTTGCGAAGCAAGCCCATAGGAAATTCGTTTTGCGAAGCACCTCCAAAACGGAAAACTCTTTCGTCTAGCGAGTTTTCCGTCTTGCGAGGCATTTGTCTTGCGGGGCACCACTGTATTTGAACATGGCTATCATATCACCCCTTAACCTCCTCTTCTCCAGGCTAAACATGCCCAGCTCCCTTAGCCGTTCCTCATAAGGCATCGTTTCCAGGCCTTTGACCATTTTGGTTGTCCTCCTCTGGACACGTTCCAGTTTGTCAGTGTCCTTCTTGAACTGTGGTGCCCAGAACTGGACACAGTACTCCAGGTGAGGTCTGACCAGAACAGAATACAGTGGCACTATTACTTCCCTTGATCTAGATGCTATACTCCTATTGATGCAGCCCAGAATTGCATTGGTTTTTTTAGCTGCCGCGTCACACTGTTGGCTCATGTCAAGTTTGTGGTCAACCAAGACTCCTAGATCCTTTTCACATGTACTGCAAGATTCTCTTCTGGGGAAGAGAATCAGCGTAGCACCAGTGGAGAAGGGGGGCAGATGGGGGATGCGGCGAGGCGGTCCCATGACTCCTTGCCTGGGACCAGCGGGGAGAGTAGGGGTCCTCCGTTGCCCACACCCTCCTTGTGCAGAGAGGGTAGGCGGAGACTAGGCGTCAAAGAGCTTCTTTGCTGGAAGAAGTTTAAGAAATGCCCACTCACGGATTCTGCCAGCAACTGAGTCAGCCACGGTGGACGTGCCCAAGGATTAAGGCTTTCTGGGAGATCATATACAATGAATTGAAAAAGGTATTTACGGTAAATGCATGTATATACACCCATATTTAGTTATTTTGCAGCATTGCTTTGCTTTAAAAATTCAGGAGATAGCTCCAAAGTCAATTCGGAGGAGAGCTAGCAATCATAGGCAATATGAAAGGGTTTGAACGACTCCTCTCTCTTACACAATTCACTTTCGATCGTATTTATACTACAGACTGAAATTGATTTGGTAGTTATTTCCTCTCCTCAGGGAACTCCGAGTACTATACTTCTGTGAACAAGGCTAGCAGTCATTAACAGAAAATTCTCAGTGCCCTTGCCAAACCACAACTCCCAGGAATCTCTGGGGGGCCTCGCCAGAATTAAACTGGCATAAAATTAATATACTGGTGCAGTAATCAGCCCTGGGTTTCCCCCAGGGCTGTCAAGTGACAACAGTAGGGCCGGCTCAGGATCCAGGGTTGCCTTGGTCCCTCCCTGCCCCCAGAATGCCCCCCCAGTTGTACTTCCACCCACCCAAAGGTGCAATGGGCAGTGGCGAAGCTGCATGCTCTGGCACCAGGGGCGGAGAGCAGGCAGGCGTGTGTCCCGGGGGCGTGGCACATCGCCTGCGGGGGCGTGAAGATTGTAGAAATAACATGCCTGTGAACCCTGGAAAAAGGAAAGGTTAATCATGCGTCTCCCTTCAGAACAACTTCCCCCCCAAGGGTACATTTTTGGCAAGTATAATAAATTCTTTGATCAATCAAGTAAAACACATACACTTAATCGACTAACTGTGCAATCCCAGTGAATTCAGCAAGAGACACTCTTGTAAGTGCACGCAGGATTGCACCCTAAAATTTCTTTGAACAAGTGGACTTAGGTAGAAGAAAGGAACTGGTACCCCCTCGTCCATATTAACTGCTTCCAAGTCTATTTACCTTCTGTGAAACAGGTGAATGTCAGGAATAGCGTGAAAAACCTGGTGAGTGTCTTGCTCCAAAAAGCCCACAGTGACCTGGAGAAAGTGTGAGCCATTTGGATGTGGATCTGCCACCATATAGGTAGGTGGGGGTACCACCTTTCTGCATACTTGAGTCCCCTTGCCTCTGACAACTTCCGGTATTAAAAGATCAGCCTTTGTCACTGCCCTGCGCCCAAGAATCCAGCTCTGTAGCAGAGTTCTTTAGCAGACACCCAGTCCAGTGATTGCCAGCCAAGGAAGATGGATACGTAAGGTCATATCAAAGCAAGTTATATTCAGAGTAGACCAGCTGAAATCAAAGGATGTAAGTAACTCATGGACATTAAATTTAGTGGGTCTACTCCGAGCATGGCTTCTTTGCAGCTGTCTCGGGCATTTTCACCATTTCATAGCCAGTCATGTCAGCTCCATTTGCACAAAGGATTCTGGATTGTAACCTGTGTGGATCAGTGATTTGGTGTTTGGCTCACACAGAGCTTGACTGGGATCTCTGTTCAGCCATGAATCTCAGAAGGGATCAGGAGGTGCTCACTGATAACAGAAATCACTGGGTTAAAGCTCACTGAAAGTGCCGCGGTAGCATCATTATCAATTTACGATGGGGTGGAAGGTTTGCAGGCTATGAAGGACTCGCTCACAAATTTATTGAAAGCTGCACAAATTATGATAGCTAGCAAGTGGAAGGGGCAAGCAGAATATAAAATGGAAAAATGGTATGAAGAGGTGTGGGATATATAGCTATTAATGATAAATGAACATGTGCCATTAAGGTAAGACGGGGAATATGCAGGAGGAATGATTTTGAGGAGATATGGAGGGTGTCTGTAGAATTTGTACTGTTACAACGGAAAGGGGTCAAACCATCGCTAGAGGTGTTGAAATTTTGGGAGGTTGG
Organism: Podarcis bocagei; assembly: GCF_964188305.1. Taxonomy (NCBI): domain Eukaryota; kingdom Metazoa; phylum Chordata; class Lepidosauria; order Squamata; family Lacertidae; genus Podarcis; species Podarcis bocagei. The sequence goes on from NC_138131.1 coordinate 80,714,182, forward strand.
ATAGTTACAATGGAATGGTCTCACTGGTGGGGTGCACATTTTTATTCTTATTTATTTATTCTTATTACCTTGTCAAAATAAAGTAAAGGTCGCAGCACGGGAGGAGAGGAGGTGTCTCCCGACTCCTAACCCTTGCACCAGTGTGCATTTTTATTTGGCAACAAGACCCTGGGTCTACACAAAGCAGATTTATGAGTGCTTCCAGACTTTCTCTTTTGAGGTGCGATTCAATCACATATGGGCAAATCCATGTTGTGCAATCAAAAGTTCATTTGGAGCTCTTGCAAGACAAGCCACCCCACCCCCCAATCAGATTTTGGCAACCAGGAAAGATATCGAGAAACACGATGGAAAGTGTTGCAAAGTGTTGCCACCCCACAAGCAAATCAGAATGGGTGCTCATTGTCTTTATTTCTACAGAATATGATGTGGAAGGCTGCTATAACCTGGACAAGGTGTCATTTAAACCAGCTGATGTCCTTCAGTCAGGAAAGGCTATTTGCGGTGGATATGCTCGACTCTTTCAAGAAATGTGCAGGTAACTTCTGTTGGCTCCGGCCATCATGGCAAGTGGTTGCTACTTGGCTGTAGCGATAGGAGATCTGGAGAGCCACAGGTTCCCCACCCCTTACCCTAGGCAGCTATCTCCATGCTTAGGCGTGATCAACTCGCACGTGACAGCCCTTGGAAATAAGTAAATCAATAGATTCTAAGCAGAAAATGGCGGGAGAGAGCTGGAGAGTCCTCATGGCTCATGAGGAGACCCTCCCCAGAACCCAAAGAGGACTTCAGTGGGATCGGAGGAAGCCCCAAAGAGAACGGAGGCACAGTGGGGCTTTGTTTAGGCTGCTCAGCCTCCCCACCTAGTAGCTGACACACGTCACAGCATGGCAGCTGCTGTTGCTTTTCCACAGGTCCTCCAGCCAGCTCCAGAGCTTCAACTCTAGTTGAAAAGAGTGTTGTGGGGAGAGAGAGCTGGAGAGCAGGAAAAAATGAGCTTTTTTTAGTGTGTGCTCCCTACTTACACAGGGACACGGGTGGCGCTGTGGTCTAAACCACTGAGCCTCTTGGGCTTGCCGATCAGAAGGTCGGCGGTTCAAATCCCCACGACGGGGTGAGCTCCCGTTGCTCGGTCCCAGCTCCTGCCAACCTAGCAGTTCGAAAACATGCCAAGAAGTGCAAGTAGATAAATAGGTACCGCTTGGGCGGGAAGGTAAACGGTGTTTCCGTGCGCTGCTCTGGTTTCGGTGTTCTGTTGCGCCAGAGGCGGCTTTGTCAGGCTGGCCACATGACCCGGAAAAACTGTCTGCGGACAAACGCCGGCTCCCTCGGCCTGTAAAGTGAGATGAGTGCCGCCACCCCAGAGTTGTCTGTGACTGGACTTAACTTTCAGGGGTCCTTTACCTTTACCCTACTTACACAATTTTTGCTTATGTGCATGGGGTTCCGGAACATGACCCACCATGTAAGTGGAGGAATGCCCACACTGTGAATGATCCTGAAGCAAACTTGCATATATAGGGCTTCATTGAATTGAGTAGGTCCACTGGAATCCATAGACTTAAAAATTACTTGAATTTAATGGGTCTCTTCCCTGTGTGACTTAGTTCCTCATCCATACTTAGCTTTGCTCTGTGCTTTATAGGCACAGTTCCTGGCTTTCCAGGTCCGTGTCCAAATGTTGTTGTTGTTGTTTCATCCCAGGAAAACTTGTGTTTTCCTGCCAAATTGGAGCAAATGAGAATCTGTGGAGAACCTGATTGCTGTTTTCTCTGATCCAGCAAAATGAAGGACGGCCAATCCAGCCTATCAAAGCGGTGAAAGCAACCACTTGTCCTCTTGGTAGCAACACTGTTCCTGAATACCTTCCTTCCCCTCTCAGTATTGCAGGGATACAGTGCCAGTATTTGATAGGCAGCTGCAGCGTAAAGGGGAAGAGCGACCATGCCTGGAATGCTGTCCGCATTGATGGAAGGTGGCATCTCTTAGACTGCACCTGGGGAAGTGGCTCTGTGAATACTGCTTTTAGCAAGTTCACTTTCAGGTACGCTGTTAGGCAGACCAGGCAGAGCGTGGGACACACTGAGGGGATAGCAGAAGAAGAAGAGTTTGGATTTGATATCCCGCTTTCTCACTACCCTAAGGAGTCTCAAAGCGGCCAACAATCTCCTTTCCCTTCCTCCCCCACAACAGTGGGGCTGAGAGACTTCAGAGAAGTGTGACTAGCCCAAGGTCACCCAGCAGCTGCAGGTGGAGGAGCAGGGAAGCGAACCCAGTTCTCTTAACCACTACACCACACTGGCTCTCACAGTTAACTTCATTTGCTTTCAGGCGGTTTTGTTTTGCTTGGACCACTTGTCAGAGTTTGCAATTTGATGGCCGCAGGGCTGATTAATGTAAGCAAGTGCAATAAGAATGCTGCAGCTAGGTTGGTGACTGGGAGCAGCCGCCGAGACCCTATAACACCGGCCCTGAAAGACCTACATTGGCTCCCAGTACATTTCCAAGCACAATTCAAAGTGTTGGTGCTGACCTCTAAAGCCCTAAATGGCCTCGGCCCAGTATACCTGAAGGAGTGTCTCCACCCCCATCCTTCAGCCTGAGGTCCAGCTCTGAGGGCCTTCTGGCAGTTCCCTCACTGTGAGAAGTGAGGTTACAGGGAACCAGGCCTTCTCAGTAGTGGCGCCCGCCCTGTGGAACGCCCTCCCATCAGATGTCAAGGAAATACAATAACTATCTGACTTTTAGAAGACATCTGAAGGCAGCCCTGTTTAGGGAAGTTTTTCATGTTTGAAGTGTTATTCCGTGCAGAGTGGCTGTGGAGGCCCGGCCAGATGGGCGGGGGTATAAGTAATATTTCATTATTATTATTATTATTATTATTATTATTATTATTATTATTATTATTATTATTATTATTATTATTATTATTATTATTATGCCATGGGCATGGAGTGTCCTGATGGCAGGGATAGATACCATCTATTCATCCTCTTTGAACAGTTCTGGAGTGTTGTGCTTATTCCGGGCTACATGTGTAAAATCTGGGGATTCTGGAGGCTGGATTGTTGCAACACAGCAGCTTCCTCAACCAGATGCCGTCCAGCTGCTCTGGATCACCACTCTGTTTGCCTGTCTGGCCCTGGTGCTGATTTAGGCATTATTATGAAATACTAGACTATTGCGCCTTCTCCTTTTGCAGGTACGATGAGTTTTACTTCCTTACTCACCCCGCTCTGTTTATTAAGAAGCACTTCCCTGAGGACCCCAAGTGGCAGCTTCTGAAACAGACGGTGACACTGGAGCATCAGCATGATCTGACTTAAATGCAGAAGGACTGACCGTCGCAGTCATAAGAACATCAACCACTGAAAATGGGTAAAGTCAATTAGAAGCATCTGTCTTGTTCCCTTTGATATCACAGTTACATCCACAATCAGCCTCATGTACAAGCTGTTACTGCAGTGTATATAACAGGGATGGAGAACCAGAGGCCCTTTCAGAGGTCCTGCACTACAACTTATCCAGAATGCGGCAGCTAGACTGGTGACTGGGAGCGGCCGCCCAGACCACAGAACTTGAAAGACCTACATTGGCTCCCAGTCCATTTCCGAGCACAATTCAAAGTGTTGGTGCTGACCTTGAAAGCCGCCTAAACGGCCTCGGTCCAGTAGACCTGAAGGAGAGTCTCCACCCCCATCGTTCTGCCCGGACACCGAGGTCCAGCGCCGAGGGCCTTTTGGCGGTTCCCTCACTGCGAGATGCCAAGTTACAGGGAACCAGGCAGAGGGCCTTCTCGGTAGTGGCTCCCGTCCTGTGGAACGCCCTCCCATCAGATGTCAAAGGAATAAACAACTATCTGATGTTTAGGGAAGTTTTTTAATGACTGATGTTTTAATGTATTTTTAAGCTCCTGTTGGAAGCCGTCCAGAGTGGCTGGGGAGACCTGGCTGGGCGGGCGGGCCGGGTATAAGTAATAAATGATGATGATGATGATGATGATGATGATGTCCCATCATCCCTGACTATCATGTGGTTGATGGGACATAAGAATTCAGCAACATCTGGAGGAAATCAGATTGGCGAAGGCTGGTTTAGCACACCACCCCAGACTCTCAGCTGTGGTTAACGTTATAAAGTTATAGAGTTATTATAGAGTTGGAAGGGACCACAAGTGTCATTTTGCCTAACCCCCAGCAATGCAGGATTATTATTTTTGCCCCGTGTGAGGCTCCAACCCACGACCCTGAGATTAAGAGTTTAAACAAGCTAGCTGGATGAGCCGTGGTTTAAAGATGGCTTATCAAACCAATCAACCAGGGTTAACAATAAGCATAGTTCATCAGATTTGGGTGAGGCAACAAGCTGTGGTTAAGCCTAACGAGGATGTACCGTAGTTTCCAAACTCTTCACCGCTTGTGTAGAGGGAGGAGGGGGGGAATGTGTGAGCCCAAGGCTTGCTTTGGCTCATTCCCAGCATACTAAACCATGGTTTCACTTGACATCTGAACTGGGTCTGTAAGTATTCCATGCTCTACCTTAGATACCTTTGTTTGCCCCTATTGCTGATTTAGATAGTGTTGCTAAATACTGCACTATTGACCTCTCTTTTTCAGGTACCATGTGATTTACCTCCTCAACCACCCTGTTCTGATTATTAGCACTTCCCAGATGATCCCAAATGGCAGCTTCTGAAGCAGACTTCTGCACCTGCAGCAGCTTGAATGGAACCCGCCTACCGTGTAATTTGATATCCTTCAAGGACAGTCACTTGTCTCGGGCATCACTGCTAAACTGACCACGGTTTTGATGCACAGGGTTTTTAGCTTGACACAAAGTTTTTAAAAATGGAAAACATATATAATATATATAACATGATATTTGTTTCAATGAGCTAAAATCGATTGCAGTAGCTATTTACAAATTTACAGTATAACTAAGAAATCGGGGAGGTGTTCCAGGATTTCTTTTTAAAGGCCGTATCCAAAAATGAGTAAAGTGGGAAACCCTAGATTGATTTTGAAAAGCAGATAATGAAAGGGTACAATTAATGTTTAGGCATAAACTTGTTCATATAAAAATGTGTTGGATCCCGCCCCCCCATCCTTTACAGTACAGCAACACAAATCATTAGCATTTTATCCACCATATTCTTGAGACACCCTAATGTGGTCCTATCCATTCACTTAAAGTAGTAGCAGATGTTTTTTATATATAGCAAACAGTAAATAAAAAGAGTACAATCCATAAATTGGTGCAAGCTTTTGGGGCTTGCCTTTGATTTCCCAGTGTGTTTGTAAATGCAATAAAGTTTCACTGTTCTCCGCCAAATGTGTCCTTGTGGTTTGTTCCTCTTGCTTGATTCAGTTGTTTAATATGTGGCAATCTAATAAATTTACAGTCGTATCTTGGCTCCCGAACGCCTTGCAAGTCGAACGTTTTGGCTCCCAAAAGCTGCAAGCCCGGAAGTGAGTGTTCCGGTTTGCGAACGTTATTTGGAACCCGAACGTCCAACGCGGCCTACGAGGCTTCCGATTGGAAGCCACGCCTTGGTTCCCAAACATTTTGGAAGACGAACGGACTTCCAGAACAGATTCCGTTCGACTTCCGAGGTACGACTGTACCTACAGCATAATCACATCTTACGCGCAGAGGCATATCTAGGGGTTCTCTATGTAGAGGTGAAGGGGGTAAGGTCCTGAAAACTGCTGCTACTTAGGGGTCTAAAACAGATACATTTTTACTTAGCTTTAACACACTTACAACTGTTATTTTATAGTGCAGAGCAACAGGGACAGAAGGAACCATGAGAGAAGCGATGACTGGCTTCACGGTTTTTCCCACATAATGGTTTTTTACACGGCACGCGCACACATTGTGATTAATATTATGGCACTGTTACCACGCTGTGGACTTCAAACTTATTTCCTCACCCCAAATGTATTGATACATTGCCCAGCCTTAAAGTATGTGTGTGTGCTCTATGCAAAAATCACCATGCGGGAAAAACTGTGAAGCCAGCTAGTGCCTCAAAATTTAGCTGGTGCTCTATCACAATTTTGAAAAGCAGGTAACATCTAGCCCTCCACTCAACCCTTGTTATGCTTCAAAAAGAATTTGTCTAAGTTTGCTTAAGTAAGTGGAAAAGAGACTAAGAAAAAGAGAAATTAAGAAAAGAGGAGAAATGATTCCCTACAACAGGTAACTTATCAGTTTTCGTGAAAGGTGTCAACTTTGAGAGAAAGCAGTATTATTTGTGATGGCTAAAGGGTAAAGGGACCCCTGACCGTTAGGTCCAGTCGCGGACGACTCTGCGGTTGCGCGCTCATCTCGCTCTATAGGCCGAGGGAGCCGGCATTTGTCCGCAGACAGTTTTTCCGGGTCATGTGGCCAGCATGACTAAGCCGCTTCTGGCGAACCAGAGCAGCGCACGGAAATGCCGTTTACCTTCCCGCCGGAGCGGTACCTATTTATCTACTTGCACTTTGACGTGCTTTCGAGCTGCTAGGTTGGCAGGAGCCGGGACTGAGCAACGGGAGCTCACCCCGTCGCGGGGATTCGAACCGCCGACCTTCTGATTGGCAAGCCCAAGAGGCTCAGTGGTTTAGACCACAGCACCACCCGCGTCCCTACACAACACAAAACACTGTTGCTGTCTGTAGGTTTTATCTTTATTTTTTCTACCTTATATTTTGGAAATGTACATCCAGGTTTTATTTCCTTTAAATTGGGGGGGGGCAAGAGAGTGGGGCCCTAAACTATAGCGTGTTTAGCATACATGTAAATACGGCACTAGGGGCTGCCTGCCCTGCTCACTCTGCTAAGCCTAGACTAACCGATCCAATAGGAATCCAACCCCTGCGACAATCCAATATTGTGTCCTACATTTCTAAGCAGTGAAAAGTTCTGGAGCAGCAATACAGGGAGAAAGGGTACCAGGGGTAGGGGGGCTTGTAAACTGGCCACATATGGTTGATCTGTCTGGACTGAGATCAAGTCATACTCAAGCCACAAAGCTCTGTTTTGACGCTTCGTTCTTTGCTTGAATTCCCCAGAATTCCCCCTCGCTCTCTAAACCGAAAGCACAAGCATTTCCTCCACCCTCTAGAAATAATGTAATAGCTTAAGGAATCATTTACCTCGAGAGAAACAGAGACTCCTGCAGCAATACCCAATCTTCAAAGTTGAACAATCATCACCTGGACGTCCTCACTGAGCATCGACGCCAAAAGGTAAGCAGAGCATCCCGATTTGTTTGGGTCTCTTACAAAAACAACATTTGTGAAATGAAACAACTGACTTCGCGAATGAGATATCTACTTAATGGTGACTGGCAAATTTTGCAGACTGGCATTCTAGGACAGTTGCCTTGGAGGAAACTTCTCTGTCACAAAATGACAGTACACTTCTCTACTCAATGAGGTCAAGGCGAACAAGTGAAATGTTGAGGGCTAGTCACTTGTGGGCTTATTTGCAAAGCTACGGTAGGCCCTGCATTATTTTCAGCATGGTGGCTAAGTTTTGATTTGTAACCAGAAATTCCTAGAGGTCTTTCCTAAAGCAAGGACACATAGAATTGCGCTGTTCCTCTGTAAGAAAAAGAAATAAAAATCTTTTGTTATAGTTTTATCTGTCTCCCAAATATGATGGGGGAAATTTATTCTGGGGCTCAGCACTAATACATGTTTCTTGTACTACGTGTGTCAGGGTTGCTCCCAGATCCTAGCTCACAGAGGATCACGCTAGCCAGCGGTCATTAATTAAAAGTCTTTATTGAGTTACAGTTTCCATTCTCAAGCTGCTGCGTGCAACTCTACGTCTTATGCTTAGATCGGCGAAGCTTCGTCTGAATCTCCGCCCCTTGTGCACCAATTTAATATCCTATCCCTGCTCCACCTTTTCCGCCTGACTGTTCTTCTCTGGGTCCCTCTGCCCCCCGGGGTCTCTTCCTTCCGGGATTCCTCTGACGCGGACCCCCCGGACCCTCCTATCTCCTTGCGCCGGGCTTTAGGACCTGGCTCCCTCTCCGGGCTGCCTACTGCGCCACCTTCCTGTGCATTTGAACTTGGCGCGCGCGCCCAACCTTCCACCTTCCGTCTAACCGTCTCTTCGCTCCCCGATGGAGGTGTGGCCACTCCTGACTCATGCCCTCCCCCCTGTTGTGAGCTGCCAGCGATTGATCCCTGGCTCCCTTCCTCTTCCCTGCTCTCTGGCGGTGACGCTGGTCCCGATTTCCAACTGCTCTCCTCTGAGTCCCCTCTGGCTCTATCTCCCTGGGGTGTCCCCCTAGTCTCCCCCCTTGCCCTGGCCACTGGTGCTCCTTTCTGTGAATCTTCTGATTCACTGGAAAGACTCGGAGATCTCGGGTCGTCGTCATCACTCATCTTTTCTTCTGCCTCCTCCCCCTCGCTCTCTGTTTCCTCCCTTGCCCTTGCCTCTGCTCCTGAACCCCTGACATCCATCCCCCCCTCGAAGCCCCCCGTTCCCCCCTCCCCTCCTTCCGGTGCGGGAGCTGGGTGCTGCTGCGGCAGAGGGACGAACGTCGGATACCGTTCGCTTCCCGTGGTGGGCCTCCATTTGAAGTCTCCCGGTTCTTCCTCCCTGCTCTCGTCGACGACGGTCACCTCCGCGTCCATCTCTGTGCCGCCGTGCTCGAAACCAAGGTCGTCCCCGAAAACGTCCATGTCCGTCTCTCCCTCACTGCCTCCTGGCGGCGTTGCTCGTCCGGGACCTTCCAGCCACCTCTTGCGCCACTGCTCCTCTGGTCTATCGTCCCACCAATACGAGGGTTCCGAGGCAGATCCCGAGGGTGACCCCTCCGGGGAACGGGCATCCCGTATCGGGTCCTCGTCCGAGTCGAACCCCCGGAACGTGCTTGCAGAAAGTGTGGGAGTGAAAAGCCAGTCGTCGAAAAGGTCTGCTGGCATTGGTCTATGTGGGAAGAGGGCATGAAACTCGTCCTTGAGCAGAGGTTCGTCCAAGGCGTAGCCCGGCACCCAGCTGTTCGCACTGGCCGGGGTGCCCTCCTTGGCGAGAAGGTATTCTACTCCCTCTTCCCCCCACCTGGAGTCCAAAATCTCCGTGACTTCGTTGATGCGCTCCTCCTGTGCCACTCCCGCGTGCCCGGTTCTGTGTCTGAGCGGACTCGGCGCCGTTCCGGGTTCCTGAAACCTGTGCGGTGCCTTGTAGGGAGTGAGCACCGATCTGTGGAACACCGGATGCATTCTGGAACCCTCCGGAAGCACCAGCCTGAAAGCCACCGGGTTGACCTGCTCTTCGACTTGGTAGGGCCCCAGTTGCTTATGCCCTAGTTTCTTCTTGGCCAACGACCTGGTCGGCACTGCGTGGGCTGCTAACCAGACCCAGTCCCCGACATGGATCTCTTCGCCAACCCTTCTGTGTTTGTCCGCCTGCACCTTGTATGCGTGTTTGGCCAGCTCCAGGTGCCGCCGCAGCTGATCGTGGACCTCCTGCAACTCCGACGCGAACGCATCTGCTGTCTGCGGCTCCCCCTCCACCATTCTTTCTAGTCCCGGGAAGGTTCTGGGGTGCCTCCCGTTGTTGGCGAAGAACGGCGTGACCCCCGTGGACACGTGCTTCGTGTTGTTGTAGGCGAACTCGGCGAGAGGCAGGTAATCCACCCATGTCGCAGGCTGTTGATTCGCATAACATCTCAGGTACTGCTGCATGACGGCATTGGCCCGCTCCGCTTGCCCGTTGGTCTGCGGGTGTCTCGCCGACGCCAGGTTGATCTTGACGTTCAGGAAGCCCATCAGCTTTTGCCAGAAGTTCGAGATGAACTGTCGCCCTCGGTCGGACGGAAAAGACCGCGGCAGACCGTGAACCTTGAACACGTGGTCTATGAACAGTTTGGCGGTTTGTTCCGCCGTGGCCACCTTCGCACACGGAATGAAATGTGCCATCTTGGAGAACAAGTCGACCACCACCAGCACAGCCGTCTTGCCCCTTGAGCTGGGCAGATCCGTAACAAAGTCCAGGGCCACTCTCTCCCATGGTTCGCACGGAGTTTGCAGCGGTTCCAGCAGTCCGGCCGGCGGTCTGTGTACTGGTTTGGCCCTCTGGCAGGTGTCACACCTCGCCACGTAGTCCGCGACTCCCCCTCTCATTCCGGGCCACCAGAAGTCTCTGGCGACTAATTCCACCGTCTTCTCCTTGCCAAAGTGCCCGGCCGTGGGCGCGTCGTGCAGCTGCTGCAGTACCTTGGCGCGAAGTTCGTCTCCCGGCACGTAGATGGCCCCTTTATGGAGGAGCAATCCATCTCGCAGTTGGAACTCGTCGGTCGCCGCCGTGCCCCTGTGCACCTCTGCCATTTTTGCTTGCGCGAAGGAGTCATCCTGCAACGCTCGTCGCACCGCCTCCAGGTCAACTGTCGCCGCAGCGCACGCCCACACTGTCGGTGCGAAGATGTGCATGGCGGCCGCTGGCGTTGCCTCCTCCAGATACTGTGGCTTACGGGAGAGAGCATCCGCCATGATGTTGGTGTCCCCCGGGACATACTCTATTCGGAAGTCGAAGTTCGCAAAGAACTCAGCCCAACGTATTTGCCTCTGGTTCAGGAACTGTGCCGTGCGCCAGTGCTCCAGATTCTTGTGGTCCGTGCAGACCTGCACCGTGTGCTTGGCTCCGATCAGGAAGTGCCTCCATGCTTTGAATGCTGCATGAATGGCCAGCAACTCCCTGTCCCAGATGGTGTAGTTCTGTTCGGACTTGCTGAGCTTCCTGGAGTAAAACGCTCCCGGCCTCCAAACCCCCTGCGGGTCCTTCTGCAGCAGGACTGCTCCGACGGCTCTGTCTGAGGCGTCTGTTTCAACCCTCATTGGCCTGCTGGGGTTGACATGAAGCAGCTGTTCTTCCGACGCGAAGAGACGCTTGAGTGCCTGAAATGACTGCTCTGCCTGCGCTGTCCAGATGAACTTCTTTTTCTTGGAGCTGAGCGTGTCCGTGATGGCCGCTGTCTGCATAGCAAAGCCTTTGATAAACTTGCGATAGAAGTTCGCGAAGCCGACAAACCGTTGGACCTCCTTCCGGTTGCGTGGGCTTTTCCAATCCAACACCGCTCGAACCTTGGCGCTGTCCATGGCGAGTCCCTTGTCAGACAACTTGTAGCCCAGGAAATCCACCTCCGTTACGTCGAATTGGCACTTCTCTAGCTTGGCATAAAGCCTATGCTGCTGTAGCCTGCTCAGCACTTCCCTGACGTGTCCGTCATGCTCCTGCTGCGATTCCGAAAAGATCAGGATATCATCCAAGAAACAGACGCACGTCTTGTAGAGGAGCCCCGCCAACACGTGATGCATGAAAGCTTGAAAAACGTGGGAGCCATTTTGCAATCCAAAAGGCATAACTCTATATTCGTAGGTGCCCAGGGGCGTGAACATGGCTGTCTTCCACTCATCTCCTTCCCGCATGCGAATGAGGTTGTACGCCCCTCGCAGGTCCAACTTGGTGAACACGCTGCCCTTGCGTACCTTTGCGAGGAGGTCGTCGATTCGGGGCATGGGGAAGTCCGATGGCTTGGTCACACTGTTCAAAATGCGGTAGTCCACTACGAGTCTTTTCTGGGGCGTGTCCCGCTTCTTAACAAAGAATACCGGACTGCCCCCCGCTGCCTTGGACTCTCGGATGAAACCGCGCTCCAAATTATGATCTATGAACTCATTGAGGTCCTGCAGTTCGTCCTCAGACATGGAATACAGCTTCCCTTTGGGCAGCGCCGCCCCCGGCAGCAGGTCAATTTTGCAGTCATATGGTCTGTGGGGGGGTAGCCTGTCTGCCTCCTTCTCGCAGAACACCTCCAAAAATTCTGCGTACTTGTGGGGAACCGCTTGCAGCGTGCCGAGCTGCAGCTGTGACTCCTCCTCCTCCCCGTCCTGCCGGGGCACGATGCAGTGTTCAGCGCAAAAGGAAGAGCCGAAGGTTAGCTGCCTCTGGTACCAAGCCAGCGTCGGGCTGTGCTTGTCCAGCCAACTCATGCCCAATACAATGGGCGTGTCCGACAGTTGAGTGACGTTGAAGCTGATGACTTCCCTGTGATTCCCAAGTCGCATCACCATTGGTGGCGTTTGCTTCACCACTTGCCCCCCCAGCAGCTCCCTGCCATCCACCGTGACAACCTGCAGGGGCAGCGTGGCAGGCAGTAACTGTATAGCGTGCCTGTCGACAAAGTCTTGCCCTATAAAGTCTGCATTGCTTCCCGAGTCGATGGTGATTGGCACGTCTAGGGTGATCCCATTGGGCAGCTGGAGAGATGCGGTGAGCCTTACTACTGGTTTGGGCGGGAGGGGGTCCATGGGGTGTAAAATCTCTGGGGACTTCTTCACTGACACGTCTGGCTGGGCCCCAGTGCATCTTCCTCCAGCCAGACTGCGTCGTTTCCCTGCTGTGGTTCTCCTTGCTGCGTTGCTGCAGTTACCATTGCTGAGGCTGCAGTGTGCTTGTGGAGCCTCCGGGGACACTCTTTCGCCATATGCCCTGGCTCCTCACAGATGTAACACTTCCTGTTCCCTCTAGGAGGCTTCGCTTTCACTGCTGCCGGTGCTAGGGCTCTGGCTGCTGACTGAGCCCTTGCACCTCCCACCTCCATAGGTTCCGCCCCTCCTCCGGGCGGAGGCGTGGATTGCGCACGCGCTGCTTCTCTGGGAAGGAAGGAGGAGCCCCTGGCTGGTTCGCGCCCTCCACGCCCTTCGTCCCTGCTCCACGGACGTTCTTCCAGCCGCACCCCCACCGCCAGCGCCCTCTGAACGATCTCCTGCGTGGTCCGGGGTCTCTCCCCCCTCGCAATTTCATCTTTAACCAAACTGTGCAATCCCTCCCAAAACAGGTCTCTTACAGGGGCCGAATCTCTGTCCCATTCCAGGGCACTGACCAAAGCGAAAAAGCGGGCATGGTACTGCCTTACGCTGGCTCTCCCTTGCCTTAGTCCATGCACCTCCTTCCGGGCAAGATCCACGTCAATGCTTGATAAAAAACACCCATCCATCGCTTTAATAAAGGCATCCGCATTTTGGAGCGCAGGATCCTTATCTCTCCACAAATTGCGCAGCCATGCTTTAGCATCTCCATGCAAATGTGACATGATGAACCCCACCTTCTCTTCTTCATCTCTAAAGTCTTTGTGCAGCAGTTGCAGTGCACACATTACATCTGCTCTAAAGTTGGGGTACTGTTGCAAATTCCCATCAAAGTGAGAGACCAGACCGCCTGTGCGTCTCCCCAACCCAATCCCCTCCGGTTTGGGTGTCTGTTGTCCTTGCTTCGTAAGCACTTCCAACCTGACCTGGAGATCCCTGTAGGCGGCAGCTGCGTCCTCCTCTCTCTTCCTGGATGCCAGAGCCTCAGCATTCAGTCGTGATACTGCTTCTCTGAGTTCTGCTATTTGCTGTTCGGCCGTCATCTTGTCTGCTGTTCGTGAGCTCGTTAGTAGGCACCCGCTTTCTCTCCTCTCCGCGAGGCCGTGGATGCCCACAATTTAATGAGACGAAGCTTACTGTCAGGGTTGCTCCCAGATCCTAGCTCACAGAGGATCACGCTAGCCAGCGGTCATTAATTAAAAGTCTTTATTGAGTTACAGTTTCCATTCTCAAGCTGCTGCGTGCAACTCTACGTCTTATGCTTAGATCGGCGAAGCTTCGTCTGAATCTCCGCCCCTTGTGCACCAATTTAATATCCTATCCCTGCTCCACCTTTTCCGCCTGACTGTTCTTCTCTGGGTCCCTCTGCCCCCCGGGGTCTCTTCCTTCCGGGATTCCTCTGACGCGGACCCCCCGGACCCTCCTATCTCCTTGCGCCGGGCTTTAGGACCTGGCTCCCTCTCCGGGCTGCCTACTGCGCCACCTTCCTGTGCATTTGAACTTGGCGCGCGCGCCCAACCTTCCACCTTCCGTCTAACCGTCTCTTCGCTCCCCGATGGAGGTGTGGCCACTCCTGACTCATGCCCTCCCCCCTGTTGTGAGCTGCCAGCGTTTGATCCCTGGCTCCCTTCCTCTTCCCTGCTCTCTGGCGGTGACGCTGGTCCCGATTTCCAACTGCTCTCCTCTGAGTCCCCTCTGGCTCTATCTCCCTGGGGTGTTCCCCTAGTCTCCCCCCTTGCCCTGGCCACTGGTGCTCCTTTCTGTGAATCTTCCGATTCACTGGAAAGACTCGGAGATCTCGGGTCGTCGTCATCACTCATCTTTTCTTCTGCCTCCTCCCCCTCGCTCTCTGTTTCCTCCCTTGCCCTTGCCTCTGCTCCTGAACCCCTGACAACGTGCAATGGGGTTTCTCGATCATGCCCATTTTGGACTTTCTGAGGACTGAAAAACCCTGAATTTAAAGGGCAAAAGGCCCAGGAGAACAATGGGGTGGGAAGGGTAAGAGCTGTTCGACAGTGGAATTTGCTGCCAAGGAGTGTGGTGGAGTCTCCTTCTTTGGAGGTCTTTAAGCAGAGGCTTGACAACCATATGTCAGGAGTGCTCTGATGGTGTTTCCTGCTTGGCAGGGGGTTGGACTCGATGGCCCTTGTGGTCTCTTCCAACTCTATGATTCTATGATTCTATGATTCTAAGTATCTCATCTGAAGGCCCATATATTCATGGGGAGACAGGGTGATGCAAATCTACTCTAGACTGCAAATTCTGCTCTGGTGCAGGCAAGTCCTAAGTTCATAGTGTGGACACAGCCAGCCTCCAAAGTTGCTTTAGGCTGCAATTCTAAACCCACTTGCCTGAGAGTAAGCACCACCAAATTCAATCAGACTTACAGTTGTACCTTGGTAGTCAAACGACTTGGCTCCCAAACGCCGCAAATCCAGAAGTGAGTGTTCCAGTTTTTCGGAAGCCAAACGTCCGACGCGGCTTCCGCTTGAGTGCGAATGGACTTCCGGAACGGATTAAGTTCGAGAAGCAAGGTACCACTGTATTGAAAACATAATATCACAATTAAATTATATGAAAATGATATGAAGTGGAATTATGAATGATATATAACTTATACTTTTAGAAGATACCTGAAGGCAGCCCTGTTTAGGGAAGTTTTTAATGTTTGATGTTTTATTGTATTTTTAATATTTTGTTGGAAGCCTCCCAGAGTGGCTGGGGAAACCCAGCCAGATGGACGGGGTATAAGTTATAAATGATGATGATGATGATGATGATGATGATGAAAATAGTATAGGAATTAATACCAAAAAATACTACACCCCATTCCCTGCAAAAAGAAGGACGCCCTAAAAACAAACTGAGCACACCTCTTATATCAATCGGCAATGGGAACAGGAGATGGACCTTTCCATTAATTATATGTGGGCAGATCCACATAAAACATAGACTATGAACTGCCGAAATCTACCTGGCAGGGGAGGAAATGTGCAATTGGGACTCCAGGGAACTTTGACACACTGCTGTGCTGTTTTGTCCAAACTTGTTCTGCTTTCACTTTTGTTTGGGCGCCGTAAGTGCTCTTCCTGTTTCTCTTATCATAATGCCAAGGTCTCCATCAAAAGCAGAAATTGCATGCACGAAAGTTGAAGCAACTTCTACGGAACAGAAACACAACGTGGCATTGTCTCATCGGTCTTGATCCATCAAGGGTGCTCTATTGTGTGCACGAAACATACCAGAGCTGCTGGGTGCGATGGCTATCAGGGCTTCAAGTAAAAGTAGTGATTATTTATTTCACCACTGAGGGAGGGTGGCACTCTGCGCATGCTCAGGCACTCACTCGTTTATGATGGCTTGAACATGAGAGGTAAGCGGAACAGCCGTGCACAAAGGCAGCATACCTCTAACGTAAGAACATAAAAAGAGCCTGCTGGATCAGGCCAATGGCCCAACTATTCAAGCATCCTGTTCTCACAGAAGCTGAGCAGATGTGTGTGGAAAACCCATAAAAATAAAATATCAGGGAAGGGCAATCTGTGGCCATACAGATGGTCTCTGCCAGCATGGCTAATGGTCAGGGATGGTGGGCATTGCAGTATATGTTTTAATGTACATATTGTCTCATCCCAAGGATAAGATCAAGGGAAGTAATAGTGCCACTGTATTCTGCTCTGGTCAGACCTCACCTGGAGTACTGTGTCCAGTTCTGGGCACCACAATTCAAGAAGGACACTGACAAACTGGAACGTGTCCAGAGGAGGGCAACCAAAATGGTCAAAGGCCTGGAAACGATGCCTTATGAGGAACGGTTAAGGGAGCTGGGCATGTTTAGCCTGGAGAAGAGGAGGTTAAGGGGTGATATGATAGCCATGTTCAAATATATAAAAGGATGTCACATAGAGGAGGGAGAAAGGTTGTTTTCTGCTGCTCCAGAGAAGCGGACACGGAGCAATGGATCCAAACTACAAGAAAGAAGATTCCACCTAAACATTAGGAAGAACTTCCTGACAGTAAGAGCTGTTCGGCAGTGGAATTTGCTGCCAAGGAGTGTGGTGGAATCTCCTTCTTTGGAGGTCTTTAAGCAGAGGCTTGACAACCATATGTCAGGAGTGCTCTGATGGTGTTTCCTGCTTGGCAGGGGGTTGGACTCGATGGCCCTTGTGGTCTCTTCCAACTCTATGATTCTATGATTCTATGATTCTATGATTCTATAACCATTTTGTAGCCTTTCAAGAGGAAAGGAGAACAAGGATCAACTCTGTCCCAGAAACAATCTGATGGGATGCCCATGTGTTGAAGGCATGCTGTCTCTTATTGTGATATATACAGTGTGGAATTATAGTCCTGTAAGGAATCTGCTAGAATGCTGAGGGTTTTTTTTCATGTGGATTTGGAATTTGATAGTACAGTGGTACATTGGTTCTCGAATGTAATCCGTTCCGGAAGTCCATTCGACTTCCGAAACACATACATTTAATTGACCAGCTGTGCAACCCTGAGCAGTTTTACTCACTGAGTAGCCCCACTGAGTTCAGCAAGATTGACCCTCTTGTAAGTGCCTGTAAAAATGCACCCCACATTTTCTTTAAACAAGTGTCAGGCTTAGAGAGAAAAAGGTAAAGGTAAAGGGACCCCTGACCTTTAGGTCCAGTCGTGGCCGACTCTGGGGTTGCGACGCTCATCTCGCTTTATTGGCCGAGGGAGGCAGCGTACAGCTTCCAGGTCATGTGGCCAGCATGACTAAGCCGCTTCTGGCGAACCAGAGCAGCAGAACTATTACTTTAGCAAATAATAATTGCTGTTGTGCAAGAAACTGATTTCTGCAGTTATTGCTATACCATCCAATTGTAATCGTGACTGATAGCTTTTCAAATAAAGTTTCTCAAGACAAAAGCAAGAATGTCATGTTTAAATGCATATTGTATTTTTTAAACATAGTTATAGTAAGTTGGGAACCCAAATAAAGCAGAAGCACGAGGGCCAACTTGTGTTTTTGGCAATCTAGTAAGGTAAAGTCAGGGAAGTGATTATGGCAGTCCTAAAAAGAGGTTTAAATGACACACATGACAACACTTTTATGCTAGGTAAGTTGCACATTGTGGTGTTATGTTGATCAAAAGAAATACTGCATGTAAAACACATTTCAAGTAGCATCTCATCATATTTCTTAACACTAAGAACTCCAAAGAAGAGAATAAAGTTAAAACATATGGCTTTTTCTTTTCATTTGTTGAGTGTGTGTGTGTGTGTGTGTGTGTGTGTGTGTGTGTATTTGTGACAAGCATAATATGCTAAACTCTCATGAGTTTATTTTCGTAAGCTCATCTGATTGTGTTCCCCATATTGCTCACATGCAGGGCTCCAAACCCAGAAATAGCCCTAAAACGTCATATAGACGTCACAAAAAGGAGTGAAAAAAGGAGTGAACATGCGGTCCGCCAAGCTGCACAGAGGTCCGGAACTAAACCCTTACGCAAAACGAGGATTGCCTGTACCATACTCTGGACTTCTAAGCCAGTGGTTCCCAAACTTTCTGGGGCTGCTGCCCGCTTGGTTCCATAGACTCATCCCCAGTGCCTCCTACAGTCCCACTCTATAAAAAGCATTACAGGGGAACCTTGGTTGTTGAATACTTCGGAAGCCGAACAATTCAGCACCTGAACGCCGACAACCCGGAAGCGAATGCTTCCATTTTTGAATGCACCTCGGAAGTCGAACGGAACTCCATTTTTAAAAAAGAATTTGCCGATCGGCAATTGATCCTTGGTTGTCAAATGTTTCGGAAGTCGAACGGTCTTCCGGAACGGATTATGTTCGACAACCGAGGTTCCACTGTACAGTCGTACCTTGGAAGTCGAACGGAGTCCGTTCCAGAAGTCCATTTGACTTCTGAAACGTTTGGAAACCAAAGTGCGGCTTCTGATTGACCTCAGGAAGCTCCTGCAGCCAATCAGAAGCCGTGGAAGCCCCACTGGACGTTCGGCTTCCAAAAGAACGTTTGACTCCTGTCAGGGAACTGCCATCAGTTTCCGAGGGAGAGAGCAAGCTCCAAAGGGATCCCAGAGAGCGTCCCGGGAGTGGGAGAGGCAGCCCATCTTCTGGGGAAGGGAATCAGCGTAGCTCCAGTGGAGAAGGGGGGCAGATGGGGGAATCGGCGAGGCGGTCCCATGACTCCTTGCCGGGGACCAGCGGGGAGAGGAAGAGTCCTCCGCTGCCTACGCCCTCCTTGCGCAGAAGGCTTCCGCGCAGGGAGAGTAGGAGGAGACTGGGTGTCAAAGAGCTTCTTTGCTGGAAGAAGTTTAAGAAACGCCCACTGACAGATTCTGCCAGCGATTGAGACAGCCACGGGTGAGTGGCTGCTCGGACAGGAAAGGTTCACTCAGGCAACCCAGCCAGGTGTTGGGACAAGCTTACGCACGAGCAACCCCTAGAACCATTACAGCAATCCGTCAGTCCCTGATGTTGCTTGTGCGCAGCCCCGGAGAGGCAGCAAGATGAGCCAAACAGAGCCGGCCAGAGGGACAGAGCAAGAAGCCCTGGTGCGAGGTCTGGCCGAGAGGAACCGAGACCTGGAGGCGCATGTAGCTACCCTGACGGCGCGGCTGGAGGAGAGACGGGTTCAGGATGCACAGGTCAGAGCCACCCCGATAGGAAGGAAGGTTCAGGGGCTGGTACACAAGTTTGGTGGAAAGCCCCAAGACTACAATGCCTTCCGAACGGAAATTCAGTACGCTTTGGAATTGCAGAAAAATGACTTTGATGTTGGCGGGGAGAGGGTGGCTTACATTGTGGGACATCTGCAGGATGGGGCGCGTGAATGGATCAGGCCCCTAATGGCGACGCAGAATGATGCATTGAAAGATCTTAAGAAATTCTACCAAGGGATGGACGCGATGTTCTCCGGCGAGGTGGACCAAAGCGTGACGAGACGGGAGCTGATGGGGTGCAAGCAGGGAAGCCTGTCCGTCAGAAACTACTGGTCGCGTTTCGCGATGTTAGTCCACAAGCTCGGGTGGGATCTGGACTCTGAACCAATGCAAATGTTGTTTGAAGCGGGTTTGTCCCCCAAAGTGAAAGACGAGTTGTCCCGAGTGCCCCGCCCGTGGTCGATGGATGAACTCACAAAGACTGTGCTTGCGATCGGTGTACGCCAGGAAACGTGGGCTCAAGAGAAGCGGGAGATAAGGGCGGAATGTTTCCATGACAACCGCATTCCAGAGATGCCGAGGGAGCCTTCCCAGGCGGCGGAGCTGATGGAAATTGAGGGAGCGCGCGTGTGTGAAGTTTCAAACGCTGGTGAAGGGCGGAAAAGGGAGGGGAAGGAGTGGAAAACTACCAAGAAGTGTTTCCTCTGTCTGCGACTGGGACATTTTGCAAAGGCCTGGCAAGGCATGATGGGGGCTGCAGACCACGATGAGAAGGGGGAGGAGGGGCAGGTGCAGGGAAACGACAACGCCTGGCTGCCAACCAGCAGGGGCAGCAGCCAGGCCAGCAACCAATAGAAGTGCCCCAGCCTGACCCCCCCCCCAAAGGCAGCTATAGCCATAGAGGTGGTGCTAGAACTCCCAAACGGGCACCCCGTCAAAGTGAAGGGACTGCTAGATTCTGGCAGCTCGTGTGATTTCTTCAGCAGAGACTTTGCTCTGGAGCACCAACTCCACCTGTTGTCACTAGATTTTCCCTTGCAGGTGACCACCATCGATGGCAGGGAACTCCTGGGAGGGGAAGTGACACACCAGACACCGCCAATGAGAATGAGGGTCTCCAGGCACACGGAAACCATTGCCTTTCACGTGGCCACGCTGGCAGGACCCCCAATAATACTGGGAATGAGCTGGCTGGCAATGCATGACCCAGTGGTGTCATGGCATCAGCGGTTGGTCACCTTTGGGTCAGCTTACTGCTTAGAGCAGTGTCTGGGAGGGAAGGAACCAAGAATGACTGTGGCCAGGGTGGCTGGGTTGGCCCTGGGGCAAAAAGGGGAGGTGCCACCACAATATGCTGATTTGAAGGAGGTCTTCAGCGAGAGGGAGGCAGATAAGCTGCCCCCCCACAGGCCCTTTGACTGCCAAATCAACCTGCTTCCAGGGGCTCAGTTACCAGTGGGTAAACTGTATGCCATGTCCGACCGGGAGATGCAGGAGCTGCGGCAGTTTATTGACAAGAACCTGAAGAGAGGTTTCATAAGGGAATCTAAGGCGATGGGGGGCAATCCAGTGTTCTTTGTGGACAAAAAGGAGACTAATCAGCACAGATTAGTTGTGGATTACCGGGCCCTAAACCTGGTATCAGAACCCGTGACTTTCCCAATGCCCAGGATTGACGATATTTTGACACGTGTGAGGCAGGGGAAGATTTTTATCAAGCTGGACCTCAGGGGAGCCTACAATCTGATTAGGATAAGGGAGGGGGACGAATGGAAAACGACCATGTTCACCCCCCTGGGGGCTTTTGAGTACTTAGTCATGCCATTTGGATTACAATCGGGCTCTGCCTGCTTTCAAGCCTTCATGCATCATGTGTTGGGGCCCCTGCTGTACAAGAATTGCATAGCCTTTTTGGACGACGTCTTAATCTATTCGGACAATGAAAAGCAACACGTCAGAGACATCAGGGAGGTGCTACAGAGATTGAAGAAGCATCAGTTGTGGGTCAAGCTGGAAAAATGCCAATTCCACGCCCGGGAGGTCGAGTTCCTGGGGTACAGGCTGTCAGACAAAGGACTAGCCATGGATCCGGGCAAGGTGAAGGCAGTGCTGGAATGGAAAGCCCCCCAAAACAGAAAGGACGTGCAAAGGTTCCTAGGCTTCAGCAACTTCTACAGGAAGTTCATAAAGAACTTCGCTCACTTGACGGCGCCCATAACGGATTGTCTTAGTAGCAAAAAGAAGTTCGCGTGGACAGAGGGTGCGCAGCAATCCTTTGAAAAACTGAAGAGGGCGTTCGCCTCGGAAGAGCAGCTCCTGCACGTGGATCCGGAGAATCCCATGAGACTGGAGACGGATGTGTCCGACCGCGCCATTGGAGCGGTCCTTTTGCAGCCCGGGGCCAAGCAGAACTGGAGGCCGTGTGCCTTTTTCTCTAGGAAGCTGAGCAAGTCAGAGCAAAACTACACAGTGTATGACTGAGAACTGCTTGCGATCTATGCGGCATTTCGGCAATGGAAACATCTGTTGATAGGGGCGCGGCACAAGTTCCAGGTCCGAACTGACCACAAGAACTTGGAATACTGGTGGACCGCGCGAGTGCTCAATCAGAGACAGATCAGGTGGTCCCAGGAGTTCGCCAAGTTTTCCTTCGAGATCCGATACATGCCGGGAGAGGAAAACGTAAGGGCAGACACTCTCTCCCGGAAACCGGAGTACATGGAAGGAGAGGGGCCACCAGAGACCAGGCACGTATTACCCGAGGACCGGTGGGTGTAGGGGGGGGGCGTTGGTTGGCAAACGAGAACTGGCAGGGCTCACCAGAGACGATGAGTTTGCTCAGACAAAAATTAGGGAGCTCAGGGATGGAAAGGAAGTCCATGGAGGGTTTGAGGAAAAGGAAGGGCTACTGTACTATAAGGGGGCGCTGTATGTACCGGGGGAGACTTTGAGGGGGAAGGTACTCAAGCAACTCCATGACAACCCAACAGCTGGGCACTTTGGACAGCACAAGACCATGCTACTTGTCACCAGGCAGTTCTGGTGGCCAAAGGTGAGGGAAGACGTACGAGAATATGTACGAGGGTGCGACCGATGCCAGAGGGCTAAGGGGGAAAGGGCCACCCCCGCGGGGTTACTGCAACCCTTACCCACACCGGGAAGGCCCTGGGAGGTGGTGTCCATTGATTTTATGACAGATCTGCCCAAGTCAAGGGGAAAGACAGCGGTCATGGTAGTAGTCGATCTACTGACTAAAATGTGCCATTTCGTAGCTTGCTCACATGCAGCAACGGCAGAGGAGACCGCCAGGCTGTTTGTGGATCACATTTTCAGACTGCATGGGGCTCCCTTGAGGGTAATCTCGGATTACGGGAAACAATTTACTTCCCGGTTCTTGCGGAAACTCATGAGCTTGCTACAGGTTGAGGTGAGCTTCTCGACGGCGAGGCACCCAGAAACCAACGGACAAGCCGAAAGAGCGAACGGCATACTCCAGCAATACCTACGCTGCTATGTCAGTGAGAGACTGAACAATTGGGTAGTGAAATTAGCTTTGGCTGAATTTGCGTACAATAACGCTGAACACGTGTCCACGGGAATGAGCCCTTTCATGGTGTCACCCCAGGGCATTCCCGGGGGAGGAAGGATGGAGTGTACCTGCGGCTGAGCAATTTGTGGAGGAAATGGAGGCCTTACACCACCAGCAACTAAGGCTGAACTTGGAGCGGGCCAAGGAAGTTTACAAGAGGCAGGCGGACAGGCACCATCAGGAGGGGGAGGCCATACGGGTGGGAGACCGGGTGTGGTTGTCATACCAAGGGTTGCCCCTAAAGGGAGGGTGCAAGAAGTTGCAGCCGAGGCGGCTGGGGCCTTTTGAGGTAATACAGCAGGTGAACCCAGTGGCATTTAAACTCAAGTTGCCTGACAGCATGAAGATACATCCGGTGTTCCATAGGTCCCTACTTTCACCTTACAGGAAGGGGCGGGAATTCCCGGGACGGGAGGGAGGGGTTACCACCCACCCGCGGGTAGAGGAGAGGGAACACTGTAACGAAGCCACGGAAATACTCGATTCAAGGTGGCGAGGTCGCCAGGTAGAGTACTCGGTAGCCTGGGAGGGGGAACCTAGGTCGGAAAACACTTGGGTCCCTGCTGAATCAATCACTGACGGGTATCTGGTGGAAGAATTCCACAGTTTGTTCCCGGATAAGCCCAAACCATTAGTGAGATTCTGGGAGGAGGAATTTGGACCCATGGATGACGAAGGGGATTTTGTGGGTTTTCCTGCCTCCGAAGAGGAGGGAGAGGAGGTGTCCAAGGGAGAAGAATCAGACTGGGAGGTTCAACCAGCGGGAAGAGATCCGAGCGGATGGGAGGCTGGTTTTGAATCCTCAGAAGATGATGCCAGCTCTTTCAGGGGATTCCCCGCATCGTCGGCCGAGGAGAGGGAGGAGGTTGTGCCGGAAAATCGCGCCCGGGGTGGGAGGGGTCCTGAGGAGGAGGTGGATGTCAGGGAACTGCCATCAGGGTCCGAGGGAGAGAGCAAGCTCCAAAGGGATCCCAGAGAGCGTCCCGGGAGTGGGAGAGGCAGCCCATCTTCTGGGGAAGGGAATCAGCGTAGCTCCAGTGGAGAAGGGGGGCAGATGGGGGAATCGGCGAGGCGGTCCCATGACTCCTTGCCGGGGACCAGCAGGGGGAGGAAGAGTCCTCCGCTGCCTACGCCCTCCTTGCGCAGAAGGCTTCCGCGCAGGGAGAGTAGGAGGAGATTGGGCGTCAAAGAGCTTCTTTGCTGGAAGAAGTTTAAGAAACGCCCACTGACAGATTCTGCCAGCGATTGAGACAGCCACGGGTGAGTGGCTGCTCGGACAGGAAAGGTTCACTCAGGCAACCCAGCCAGGTGTTGGGACAAGCTTACGCACGAGCAACCCCTAGAACCATTACAACTCCCAAGGCATTCGGGAGCAGAGGTACAACGGTATCCAGAATAGTGGTTTGCATGACCAACTAAGGAAGATAATAACGCAATAAAATTCAAAACAGCAACGATCAATTGCACATTTATTCCAAATCCAGTTAAAACTATTTAGTTCAATTAAATCAGTAAAATCGATGAGCTTGATCGAGTGATACCAGTTTTTCAAATTCTGATAGTTATACCCCCAATGCCCCTCTTGCCTCCTAGCACCCTCTGGTTAATCCCACAGCCTGTGCCCACTCTGGGAACCCCTGTTCTAAGCAGTGAAAAATTATGGGGCGACAATACAGAAAGAAAGTGCTTTTTTAAAAAGCCAGTCCTTTTTAAAAAAAATAATGTTTAGGGGTACTCTCATTTTCCTAGGCATATTGAAATACTGCCCCGCAATGAGGCCAAACGTAGATTCACAAGATGTTTAGGGGTATGCGTATGCCCCTCGCGTCCCCTCAGGAAAAAAAGCACTGGGTAGGACAATACGCAGGCCACATCTGGGTGATCTTTCCTCCTGACGGAGTTCAAGCCACCTTAATCCCTCACTCCTCCCCTTTGGGACTTTATTCCTTGATTACACAAATGCAGAGTTCCCCGTTACTCTCCAAATTCACACTGCTATGCCGTTGTGATGGTGACACACCTTGGCTGTATAAATTTCTTTCCCTAAGCAACCTCTATAAATAATATGATTGCTTGCATTTGCATTGTGAGAGAGAGATAAAGTTCAGCCTTTCTCCAGCAAGGAAATGAAACAACTTACCTGTTTCTCCTAGGTGCACTGAGAAGTCTTCTCCAAGGGAGAAGAATCATTACCTGGATGTCCCTGCTGAGCATCTATGCCGAAAAGGTAACCAGAGCATCTTGATTTGTTTGGGCCTCTTACAAAAGCAGGGTTTGTGAAATGAAGCAACTGACTGGTCCATGGAGTGTCTATTTACCAGGAACTGGTAAGCCTGGCAGACCGGAATCCTAGGATAGTTAGGAAGCAGAAGCTCATTCCAGGCACAGTCCCTGGAGGGAACTTTTCAGGTCACAGAATAACAGTTCAGTGAATTCTCCAGAGTGTTTCTCTCCAGTTTTATACAAATGAACGGTGAGGGATGGATGGGAATGGCAAGAAAAGCAGGTAAGGGCAGTGGTGAGTTTATGCTCTCGGGCCCTTTTGGCAGGCCCTATTCATTCACCTTAATAAACCTGACTATGTCTGAAAATACAATGGATTTAAAAGCTGAATTAATATATCACATAGGTTATCTTTTTTCCTATTACAGTACTTTCCGCTTCTACTGAAAGAAATACAGAGATAGAGATAGAGATAGAAAGATAGATAGATAGGAGAGAGAGAGAGAGAGAGAGAGAGAGAGAGAGAGAGAGAGAGAGAGAGAGAGAGAGAGATATTTTTCTGGGGGGACGCGGGGGGATGCATACCCCTAAACATTTTGTGAATCTAAGTTTGGCCTCATTGAGGGGCCGTGTTTAAATATGAGTAAGAAAATGAGAGTACCCCTAAACATTGAATAGATAGATAGATAGATAGATAGATAGATAGATAGATAGATAGATAGACAGATAGTCTCCAGAACCAGACCTGAACACCCTTCAGAAACTGGGTTTTGCCCCTCAAGCCCTTCTGAGCCTGGGGTTGGGCCAGGCAAAAGCCATGGTCAGGCAAAGAATCTTAGACACCGAGAGACAACAGGACTGCGCAAGGTGCCCCGACTATAAAATTTGAGAAATCGAGAGATATATAGCTGCACCGGCAGCATATCTCTTCTTTCTCGTATCTAAAAATGCAAGAAGAGCCTTTACACTCGCCAGAAGCTCGGCTCTGCCCTCGCAGGTCCTGGAAGGAGCCTTTAAGAAGTCCCATATGCTCAGAGTCTTTGCACCTGTCCATTGGGAGAGATAGGAAGCCCAGAGCACTTGTTCTTTAGATGTCTCTTTTATGAAGAGGCACGTAGTAAGACCATTGATCCCCTGCTGGTGAGGCTCGCCAACCTCCCGGAAAAGCAAAAACTTGACCTTTTCCTGTTAGGCAAAGATCAGAAGACGACCTGGATGGTCGCCAGATTCTGTGTACAGATCTGTAGGCACAGACCATCTCCCAACTCAAACTAGTTTGTTATGAAAATCCCCAAACTCGGTTCCATGGGTGACTCTGGGTCAACTCCCTGCGATAGTTTATTGTTGTACATTGTTTTTAAATTTATTGTTGTACATTTTTTAATTCTCTGTTTTTCTTCTGTGACTGTACCCCCAAGTGCGTTTTATGAGCTGGTCTCCAACCATAATAAATTAGATATATAGATAGATAGATAGATAGATAGACAGATAGATAGATAGATAGATAGATAGATAGATAGATAGATAGATAGATAGAAAACATGGACATGGGTACCTAAAGGAAGTCAGTGTGAGCAAGTGAAATGTTGAGGACTAGTAACTTGTGGCAGAGGCAGATCTAGGGCAGTGCAGCCAGTTCTGCCAAACTGGGCATCAAGCCAAGGGGGGCACTGCAGGGTGTCGCAACTATGATGTAGGGAATTGAGCAGAGCAGGTGGTGAGGCAGGGAGCTGCTGGATTTTGACCTTGCGCAGAGCGCCACTGAAATCTGAAAGATCAAAGTTCCCCCCACCTCACTTGTGGGCTGATTTGCAAAGCTACAATAGGCCCCACTGCATTTCCAGGACAGTGGCCTTTTTTTAACCTATAACCACAATAATCAAGAATTATTGTTCCAGTTGCTAGAACTGAGCTGAGGGGGTCTCCTTGTACCTCTTTCCTAAAGCAAAGACATGAAGGATCTCGCTCCATGAGAACCTACCCGGACCCTGAAATAAACATCAGAGGCCCTTCTTTGTGTGTCTCCCCCACGAGAGGGCCAAAGGGTGGCAACACAAGAACGGGCCTTATCTGCAGTGGCTCCCTGTTTGTGGAATGCTTGCCTGGCACCTTCATCATACACCTTTAGGCACCAGGCCAAAAAGGGAAATAGATTCAGGAGCAGTTGACACGAATAAGGAGTACCCAGTTCCCTTTTTCTCTCTAAGCCTGACATTGTTTAAAGAAAATGTGGGGTGCATTTTACAGGCACTTACAAGAGTGATCTTGCTGAACTCAGTGGGGCTACTCAGTGAGTAAAACTGCTCAGGGTTGCACAGCTGCTCAATTAAATTTATGTGTTTTAGCTGATTGACCACTTAATTTCTTAAATTTGGCAAAAACTTGCCCCTGGGTAAAAAGTATTCTGAAAGATGCTTAAGCTTTCCTTTTTCTTGGGTACACAGGTGTACACCTGAAAACAGGTGCCCTATTGTGTTAGAGCATGTGCAAGACAGGAGCATGGTCTTGTGTGACCCACATTGTTCCCCATTGGGACCTTCAATGTGAACAGAAGAAGTTGCCTCCTATCCGGAGAGGACACTTGAAGGCACAGTGGAACCTTGGGTCTCAAATGGCTCAGTTGACGAACAAATCGGAACCCGAACGCCACAAACCCAGAAGTTAAATGCTTTGGTTTGCAAACTTTTTTCGAAAGCCGAATGCCCGATGTGGCTGTCGGCTATTGTTTCCAGGGCGCCGGCGCCAATTGGAAGCCGCACCTTGGTTTTAGAACGTTTCGGAAGTCGAATGGACTTCCGGAACGGATTACATTCGAGAACCAATGTACCACTGTACTATCAAATTCCAAATCCACATGGAAAAAAACCCTCAGCATTCTAGCAGATTCCTTACAGGACTATAATTCCACACTGTATATATCACAATAAGAGACAGCATGCCTTCAACACATGGCTACAAAATGGTTATCCTTGGGATGAGACAATATGTACATTAAAACATATACTGCAATGCCCACCATCCCTGACCATTAGCCATGCTGGCTGAGACCATCTGTATGGCCACAGATTGCCCGTCCCTGATATTTTATTTTTATGGGTTTTCCACACACATCTGCTCAGCTTCTGTGAGAACAGGATGCTTGAATAGTTGGGCCATTGGCCTGATCCAGCCGGCTCTTTTTATGTTCTTACGTTAGAGGTATGCTGCCTTTGTGCACGGCTGTTCCGCTTACCTCTCATGTTCAAGCCATCATAAACGAGTGAGTGCCTGAGCATGCGCAGAGTGCCACCCTCCCTCAGTGGTGAAATAAATAATCACTACTTTTACTTGAAGCCCTGATAGCCATCGCACCCAGCAGCTCTGGTATGTTTCGTGCACACAATAGAGCACCCTTGATGGATCAAGACCGATGAGACAATGCCACGTTGTGTTTCTGTTCCGTAGAAGTTGCTTCAACTTTTGTGCACGCAATTTCTGCTTTTGATGGAGACCTTGGCATTATGATAAGAGAAACAGGAACAGCACTTACGGCACCCAAACAAAAGTGAAAGCAGAACAAGTTTGGACAAAACAGCACAGCAGTGTGTCAAAGTTCCCTGGAGTCCCAATTGCACATTTCCTCCCCTGCCAGGTAGATTTCGGCAGTTCATAGTCTATGTTTTATGTGGATCTGCCCACATATAATTAATGGAAAGGTCCATCTCCTGTTCCCATTGCCGATTGATATAAGAGGTGTGCTCAGTTTGTTTTTAGGGCGTCCTTCTTTTTGCAGGGAATGGGGTGTAGTATTTTTTGGTATTAATTCCTATACTATTTTCATCATCATCATCATCATTTATTACTTATACCCCGTCCATCTGGCTGGGTTTCCCCAGCCACTCTGGGAGGCTTCCAACAAAATATTCTGGGGAATTCAAGCAAAGAACGAAGCGTCAAAACAGAGCTTTGTGGCTTGAGTATGACTTGATCTCAGTCCAGACAGATCAACCATATGTGGCCAGTTTACAAGCCCCCCTACCCCTGGTACCCTTTCTCCCTGTATTGCTGCTCCAGAACTTTTCACTGCTTAGAAATGTAGGACACAATATTGGATTGTCGCAGGGGTTGGATTCCTATTGGATCGGTTAGTCTAGGCTTAGCAGAGTGAGCAGGGCAGGCAGCCCCTAGTGCCGTATTTACATGTATGCTAAACACGCTATAGTTTAGGGCCCCACTCTCTTGCCCCCCCCCAATTTAAAGGAAATAAAACCTGGATGTACATTTCCAAAATATAAGGTAGAAAAAATAAAGATAAAACCTACAGACAGCAACAGTGTTTTGTGTTGTGTAGGGACGCGGGTGGTGCTGTGGTCTAAACCACTGAGCCTCTTGGGCTTGCCGATCAGAAGGTTGGCGGTTCGAATCCCCGCGACGGGGTGAGCTCCCGTTGCTCAGTCCCGGCTCCTGCCAACCTAGCAGCTCGAAAGCACGTCAAAGTGCAAGTAGATAAATAGGTACCGCTCCGGCGGGAAGGTAAACGGCATTTCCGTGCGCTGCTCTGGTTCGCCAGAAGCGGCTTAGTCATGCTGGCCACATGACCCGGAAAAACTGTCTGCGGACAAATGCCGGCTCCCTCGGCCTATAGAGCGAGATGAGCGCGCAACCGCAGAGTCGTCCGCGACTGGACCTAACGGTCAGGGGTCCCTTTACCCTTTAGCCATCACAAATAATACTGCTTTCTCTCAAAGTTGACACCTTTCACGAAAACTGATAAGTTACCTGTTGTAGGGAATCATTTCTCCTCTTTTCTTAATTTCTCTTTTTCTTAGTCTCTTTTCCACTTACTTATGCAAACTTAGACAAATTCTTTTTGAAGCATAACAAGGGTTGAGTGGAGGGCTAGATGTTACCTGCTTTTCAAAATTGTGATAGAGCACCAGCTAAATTTTGAGGCACTAGCTGGCTTCACAGTTTTTCCCGCATGGTGATTTTGTTGGCTTTTTTGCAGTATAGTGACGCTGCAGAGAGCTTGCTGGGGAGATCATGCATTAAAAAGAAAGGACTCAAAAATAACTTAAAGAAGGTTTTAATAAGAAAAACAAAAACTCCATTAACACTAAATATATTAACAAACAAACATGACCCAACCACCAACCCATCCCCCAGGGTAATGGGAGAGCTAGGTGCTGCCCCTTATATACTCTACCCAAATGCTGACACGCCTTAATCAAATACAACTCAGCAGCACCTGCTATGTTTCACAGCTGTAAAGCTGGGTCTCGTTATCTTGCTCTGGCCCTTGCTCCGGCCCCTTTAAGACATACACATGGAGTGGAACAATGATGAACCTTTACATTTAAAGAAACCATTCAACAGATTTTTGCATAGAGCACACACACATACTTTAAGGCTGGGCAATGTATCAATACATTTGGGGTGAGGAAATAAGTTTGAAGTCCACAGCGTGGTAACAGTGCCATAATATTAATCACAATGTGTGCGCGTGCCGTGTAAAAAACCATTATGTGGGGAAAACCGTGAAGCCAGTCATCGCTTCTCTCATGGTTCCTTCTGTCCCTGTTGCTCTGCACTATAAAATAACAGTTGTAAGTGTGTTAAAGCTAAGTAAAAATGTATCTGTTTTAGACCCCTAAGTAGCAGCAGTTTTCAGGACCTTACCCCCTTCACCTCTACATAGAGAACCCCTAGATATGCCTCTGCGCGTAAGATGTGATTATGCTGTAGGTACAGTCGTACCTCGGAAGTCGAACGGAATCTGTTCTGGAAGTCCGTTCGTTTTCCAAAATGTTTGGGAACCAAGGCGTGGCTTCCAATCGGAAGCCTCGTAGGCCGCGTTGGACGTTCGGGTTCCAAATAACGTTCGCAAACCGGAACACTCACTTCCTGGCTTGCAGCTTTTGGGAGCCAAAACGTTCGACTTGCAAGGCGTTCGGGAGCCAAGATACGACTGTAAATTTATTAGATTGCCACATATTAAACAACTGAATCAAGCAAGAGGAACAAACCACAAGGACACATTTGGCGGAGAACAGTGAAACTTTATTGCATTTACAAACACACTGGGAAATCAAAGGCAAGCCCCAAAAGCTTGCACCAATTTATGGATTGTACTCTTTTTATTTACTGTTTGCTATATATAAAAAACATCTGCTACTACTTTAAGTGAATGGATAGGACCACATTAGGGTGTCTCAATAATATGGTGGATAAAATGCTAATGATTTGTGTTGCTGTACTGTAAAGGATGGGGGGCGGGATCCAACACATTTTTATATGAACTAGTTTATGCCTAAACATTAATTGTACCCTTTCATTATCTGCTTTTCAAAATCAATCTAGGGTTTCCCACTTTACTCATTTTTGGATACGGCCTTTAAAAAGAAATCCTGGAACACCTCCCCGATTTCTTAGTTATACTGTAAATTTGTAAATAGCTACTGCAATCGATTTTAGCTCATTGAAACAAATATCATGTTATATATATTATATATGTTTTCCATTTTTAAAAACTTTGTGTCAAGCTAAAAACCCTGTGCATCAAAACCGTGGTCAGTTTAGCAGTGATGCCCGAGACAAGTGACTGTCCTTGAAGGATATCAAATTACACGGTAGGCGGGTTCCATTCAAGCTGCTGCAGGTGCAGAAGTCTGCTTCAGAAGCTGCCATTTGGGATCATCTGGGAAGTGCTAATAATCAGAACAGGGTGGTTGAGGAGGTAAATCACATGGTACCTGAAAAAGAGAGGTCAATAGTGCAGTATTTAGCAACACTATCTAAATCAGCAATAGGGGCAAACAAAGGTATCTAAGGTAGAGCATGGAATACTTACAGACCCAGTTCAGATGTCAAGTGAAACCATGGTTTAGTATGCTGGGAATGAGCCAAAGCAAGCCTTGGGCTCACACATTCCCCCCCTCCTCCCTCTACACAAGCGGTGAAGAGTTTGGAAACTACATCCTCGTTAGGCTTAACCACAGCTTGTTGCCTCACCCAAATCTGATGAACTATGCTTATTGTTAACCCTGGTTGATTGGTTTGATAAGCCATCTTTAAACCACGGCTCATCCAGCTAGCTTGTTTAAACTCTTAATCTCAGGGTCGTGGGTTGGAGCCTCACACGGGGCAAAAATAATAATCCTGCATTGCTGGGGGTTAGGCAAAATGACACTTGTGGTCCCTTCCAACTCTATAATAACTCTATAACTTTATAACGTTAACCACAGCTGAGAGTCTGGGGTGGTGTGCTAAACCAGCCTTCCCCAATCTGATTTCCTCCAGATGTTGCTGAATTCTTATGTCCCATCAACCACATGATAGTCAGGGATGATGGGACATCATCATCATCATCATCATTTATTACTTATACCCGGCCCGCCCGCCCAGCCAGGTCTCCCCAGCCACTCTGGACGGCTTCCAACAGGAGCTTAAAAATACATTAAAACATCGGTCATTAAAAAACTTCCCTAAACATCAGATAGTTGTTTATTCCTTTGACATCTGATGGGAGGGCGTTCCACAGGACGGGAGCCACTACCGAGAAGGCCCTCTGCCTGGTTCCCTGTAACTTGGCATCTCGCAGTGAGGGAACCGCCAAAAGGCCCTCGGCGCTGGACCTCGGTGTCCGGGCAGAACGATGGGGGTGGAGACTCTCCTTCAGGTCTACTGGACCGAGGCCG
Source organism: Podarcis bocagei (assembly GCF_964188305.1). Lineage (NCBI taxonomy): Eukaryota > Metazoa > Chordata > Lepidosauria > Squamata > Lacertidae > Podarcis > Podarcis bocagei. The sequence goes on from NC_138131.1 coordinate 80,746,694, forward strand.
TTTAGGCGGCTTTCAAGGTCAGCACCAACACTTTGAATTGTGCTCGGAAATGGACTGGGAGCCAATGTAGGTCTTTCAAGTTCTGTGGTCTGGGCGGCCGCTCCCAGTCACCAGTCTAGCTGCCGCATTCTGGATAAGTTGTAGTGCAGGACCTCTGAAAGGGCCTCTGGTTCTCCATCCCTGTTATATACACTGCAGTAACAGCTTGTACATGAGGCTGATTGTGGATGTAACTGTGATATCAAAGGGAACAAGACAGATGCTTCTAATTGACTTTACCCATTTTCAGTGGTTGATGTTCTTATGACTGCGACGGTCAGTCCTTCTGCATTTAAGTCAGATCATGCCGATGCTCCAGTGTCACCGTCTGTTTCAGAAGCTGCCACTTGGGGTCCTCAGGGAAGTGCTTCTTAATAAACAGAGCGGGGTGAGTAAGGAAGTAAAACTCATCGTACCTGCAAAAGGAGAAGGCGCAATAGTCTAGTATTTCATAATAATGCCTAAATCAGCACCAGGGCCAGACAGGCAAACAGAGTGGTGATCCAGAGCAGCTGGACGGCATCTGGTTGAGGAAGCTGCTGTGTTGCAACAATCCAGCCTCCAGAATCCCCAGATTTTACACATGTAGCCCGGAATAAGCACAACACTCCAGAACTGTTCAAAGAGGATGAATAGATGGTATCTATCCCTGCCATCAGGACACTCCATGCCCATGGCATAATAATAATAATAATAATAATAATAATAATAATAATAATGATGATGATGATGATGATGATGATGATGATGAAATATTACTTATACCCCCGCCCATCTGGCCGGGCCTCCACAGCCACTCTGCACGGAATAACACTTCAAACATGAAAAACTTCCCTAAACAGGGCTGCCTTCAGATGTCTTCTAAAAGTCAGATAGTTATTGTATTTCCTTGACATCTGATGGGAGGGCGTTCCACAGGGCGGGCGCCACTACTGAGAAGGCCTGGTTCCCTGTAACCTCACTTCTCACAGTGAGGGAACTGCCAGAAGGCCCTCAGAGCTGGACCTCAGGCTGAAGGATGGGGGTGGAGACACTCCTTCAGGTATACTGGGCCGAGGCCATTTAGGGCTTTAGAGGTCAGCACCAACACTTTGAATTGTGCTTGGAAATGTACTGGGAGCCAATGTAGGTCTTTCAGGGCCGGTGTTATAGGGTCTCGGCGGCCGCTCCCAGTCACCAACCTAGCTGCAGCATTCTTATTGCACTTGCTTACATTAATCAGCCCTGCGGCCATCAAATTGCAAACTCTGACAAGTGGTCCAAGCAAAACAAAACCGCCTGAAAGCAGACTGGGTAAAAAACAGGACAGAAAGACCCCGAGAGACTGCCTGATTACATTTAGATCCAAGGAGGAAAGAGACAAAATATTAGGACTACATTTTGAAAAGGCCCTGCAAATTGGCAACTCAACTGTACAGATTTTCAAAGATATCCCAAAATATATCTTGGACTTAAGAAACTTCTACAAGGACCTGGCTCTTCTGTTAAAGAAAAATTCCATCCGCTTTAGGTGGGAATTTCCACAAGGACTGTCATTTGACTACAAGGCAAAAAAGGTGAAAATAAAGACAATTCAAGATAAAGACAAATTTTTGGCAAGAAATCAGGAGGACTTACAGAAGGGGACTGTGGATGTACTGGCAGAACAGAGGAGAGCACTAGATATCCTGAATCTCTCGATTGGACAAAAACCACCACCATCAGAAGAAGAGCAACAACTTGGAGCTGTTGGAGGAGCCTTAAGAAAATAACAAGATGGCTTTGCAATTCCTTAGTTGGAATTGTAATGGACTGAATGGGCCTTTGAAGAGAAGACAAGTATTTCATATTTTGAACAGAGAACAATTGGACTTGATATGCCTACAAGAAACGCACATAACTAGAGCCCACAGGAGACTACTTACAAATAAAAGGCTAGGACAAGAATTTGTTTCATCAGACAAAGTTAAGAAAAGAGGAGTTGTAATATATGTGAAAGAAAAATGGGCTCCAAAAATGATATTTAAAGATGAACAAGGGAGATACTTGGCAGTGGAGATACAAGTACAAGGAGAAAAACTTTTAGTTGTTGGAATTTATGCACCAAATGAAGGCAAACCTGACTTCTTTAAGAGACTTCATGAAACCCTGACGGACTACCTGGATTACAATATGATAATTATGGGAGACATGAATGGCGTGGTCTCCACTAATATGGATAAGGCACAAAGACTAACAATCAGTAAGGAAGGGAGACTTCCTAAGACTTTCTTTGAAATGACTGAAAACATGGACTTGATAGATATATGGAGAACAAGGAACCCTCTGGAGAGAGAGGGAACCTTTTTCTCCCAAGCAATGTTGACCTGGACCAGAATTGATCAAATTTGGATTACTAGTGGTATGGCCCCAAAGATTAAGAAGGTAGAAATCTGCCCAAAAACTTGCTCCGACCATAACGCCGTGAAGATGGAAATGAAACTAACAACAACTGGTCAATTTAGATGGAGAATGAATGACGCCCTCTTTCGAGACAAGGAAATCCTTATGAAGGCCCAAAAAACCCTAAAAGACTATTTTGAAATAAACTTGAGGGCTGACGTTGAGAAAAGAGTGATCTGGGACGCAAGCAAAGCGGTGATGCGAGGTTTCTTGATTCAACAAAACTCAATAATGAGGAAAAAACAAAATGAGAAAAAAGAAAAGATTTTGGAAAAGATAAAAGAAGCAGAGAAAAAACTAAGAGCAAAACCAAAGTCCCAGGAGATTTTAAGAGAGATCAAGTTATATCAATCACAATATATGGAATTGATGAACCTGGAGATTGAATGGAAGATAAAGCAGATGAAGCAAAAGACATTTGAATCAGCAAATAAATGTGGTAAACTTCTGGCTTGGCAACTGAAGAAAAGGCAGAAACTAAATACAGTCACAAGTTTAGAAGTGGATGGAAAGAATATATCTAAACCTAATGAAATTAGAAATTGCTTCCTGAGTTATTTTAAAAAGCTTTATACTCAAGGCCCGCAAAATGAAGAAGATATAGATAAATTCCTTGATAAATATGGATTACAAAAAATCTCTCATCAAAACAAGATGGATTTGAACCAGAGAATAACAGAACAAGAGATAGAGGCTGCCATTCAGAATATGCAACTGGGCAAATCCCCAGGACCAGATGGATTGACTTCAAGATACTACAAATCGCTGAAGGAATGGCTGATTCAACCACTGAAAGAAGTCTGCAATGAGATCCTTGAGGGAAAAAAGACACCTGAATCGTGGAAAGAAGCATATATTTCACTCATACCAAAGACAGAGACTGAAAAGACTCAACTGAAGAACTACCGCCCAATATCACTACTTAACGTGGATTACAAAATCTTTGCAGACATTTTGGCAAAAAGATTTAAAAGAGTGTTGATGGAGAAGATTCATGGAGACCAAGCAGGCTTTCTCCCTAAAAGACACCTAGCAGACAATGTAAGGAATGTGATAGATATTTTGGAAAAGCTAGAGGTGAATATAAACACTAAAGCAGTATTGATCTTTGTGGACGCGGAGAAAGCCTTTGACAATATTTCTTGGAGCTTCATGATAAAGAATCTCCATGGGATGGGGGTAGGTCAAGGTTTTGAGAATGGTATGGCTGCAATATACTCTGAACAAAAAGCTAAATTGATTGTAAATAATGTAGTGACGGAGGAACTTAAGATAGAAAAAGGAACACGACAGGGGTGTCCAATTTCCCCATTACTTTTTATCTCAGTTCTGGAGGTGTTGCTGAATATGATAAGGGAAGACCAGCAGGTTAAGGGAGTGCAGGTCGGAGCTAAACATTACAAGCTAAGAGCGTTTGCAGATGACCTAGTATTGACTTTGCAAGAGCCAAACACTAGTACGAAAAAGGTTTTAGAAATAATACAACAGTTTGGCCAGGTAGCTGGATTTAAGCTGAATAAACAAAAAACCAAAGTCTTAGGAAAAAATTTAACAGAGGCAGAAAAGGAGAAGTTTCAAGAGGAGACAGGGTTGACACTGGTTAAGAAGGTGAAATATCTAGGGGTTTATTTGACATCTAAAAATGTGAATTTGTACAAAGACAACTACGAAAAATGTTGGTCGGAAATTAAAAAAGATCTAGAAATATGGTCAAATTTGAAATTGTCAATGTTAGGCCGAATTGCTGTGATCAAAATGAATGTATTGCCTAGAATGTTATTTTTGTTCCAGACCTTGCAGATCCTGGATAAGATGGAATGTTTTAAGAGGTGGCAGAAAGATATCTCGAAATTTGTCTGGCAGGGCAAAAAGCCCAGAATTAAATTTAAAATATTGACAGATGCTAAAGAAAGAGGGGGTTTTGCCCTGCCGGACTTGAAATTGTACTATGAGGCAGCAGCATTTTGCTGGCTGAAAGAATGGATGCTCCTCGAAAATACAGACATCTTAGATCTGGAAGGTTTTAACAATGCTTTTGGTTGGCATGCATATCTATGGTATGACAAAGTTAATAGTGTCTTTAAGAATCACATTGTTAGAAAAGCATTGTTTAATGTTTGGAGAAGATATAAAGATCTGTTGGAAAACAAAACCCCTAGATGGGTCTCACCAGTGGAGGCCAAGGCAGTGAAGAAACTCAATATGGAGGTCGGATGGCCGAAGTATTGGGAAATTTTGGAACAGGATGGAGATAAGTTGAAATTGCAAAGTTATGAGAAACTGAAGCATAAGGTACAAAATTGGTTTCAATACCATCAAATAGTGGAATTTTTCAAACAGGACAGGAAAATTGGCTTCCAGATGGAAAAATCTAAACTAGAAACTGAATTGTTAGAACCTAGTACTAAGAATTTATCTAGAATGTATAACTTGTTGCTGAAATGGAATACACAGGAGGAAACAGTCAAATCAGCCATGATTAAGTGGGCACAGGATGTTGGTCATAACATCATGTCAGATGACTGGGAATGGTTATGGAACACCGGTATCAAATTTACGGCATGTAATGCCTTAAAGGAAAACATTATGAAAATGGTATACAGGTGGTACATGACCCCAGTCAAGCTGGCAAAAATTTATCATCTGCCCGATAACAAATGTTGGAAATGCAAAGAGACTGAAGGTACCTTCTACCACCTTTGGTGGACATGCCCGAAGATAAAGGCTTTCTGGGAAATGATCTATAATGAAATAAAAAAGGTACTTAAATGTACCTTTCCTAAAAAACCAGAGGCCTTTCTCCTGGGCATTGTCGGCCAATTGGTGTCAAAGAAGGATAGAGCTTTTTTCATGTACGCTACAACAGCAGCAAAAATACTCATCGCAAAGCATTGGAAGACACAAGATCTACCCACTCTGGAAGAATGGCAGATGAAAGTGATGGACTATATGACACTGGCCGAGATGACAGGCAGAATCCGTGACCAAGGAAAAGAGACAGCGGAAGAAGAATGGAGAAAATTCAAAAGTTACCTTAAGGACTATTATAAACTCAATGAATGTTAGAGTGTGTTGGTTCTTAGGAACAAAGGGATACAGTGACATAAGGTTAGAATATAGAGAGGACTAAGATGACTGAGGTTGGAAAGTAACAACCGGGAGTTGCTATAAAATTATGGACATTGGGATGCAGAAAGGGGGGGTATGGGGAAGTCCCAGAAAAGAGGTTTATGAAAATATGTTACGAAATCATACGTGTTTGTTTGTTTTCTTAAGTGTTTGTTTGTTTTTTAAAAAATTTGCAAAACCAATAAAAATCTTATTAAAAAAAAAGAAAGAAAGTGAACTTGCTAAAAGCAGTATTCACAGAGCCACTTCCCCAGGTGCAGTCTAAGAGATGCCACCTTCCATCAATGCGGACAGCATTCCAGGCATGGTCGCTCTTCCCCTTTACGCTGCAGCTGCCTATCAAATACTGGCACTGTATCCCTGCAATACTGAGAGGGGAAGGAAGGTATTCAGGAACAGTGTTGCTACCAAGAGGACAAGTGGTTGCTTTCACCGCTTTGATAGGCTGGATTGGCCGTCCTTCATTTTGCTGGATCAGAGAAAACAGCAATCAGGTTCTCCACAGATTCTCATTTGCTCCAATTTGGCAGGAAAACACAAGTTTTCCTGGGATGAAACAACAACAACAACATTTGGACACGGACCTGGAAAGCCAGGAACTGTGCCTATAAAGCACAGAGCAAAGCTAAGTATGGATGAGGAACTAAGTCACACAGGGAAGAGACCCATTAAATTCAAGTAATTTTTAAGTCTATGGATTCCAGTGGACCTACTCAATTCAATGCAGCCCTATATATGCAAGTTTGCTTCAGGATCATTCACAGTGTGGGCATTCCTCCACTTACATGGTGGGTCATGTTCCGGAACCCCATGCACATAAGCAAAAATTGTGTAAGTAGGGTAAAGGTAAAGGACCCCTGAAAGTTAAGTCCAGTCACAGACAACTCTGGGGTGGCGGCACTCATCTCACTTTACAGGCCGAGGGAGCCGGCGTTTGTCCGCAGACAGTTTTTCCGGGTCATGTGGCCAGCCTGACAAAGCCGCCTCTGGCGCAACAGAACACCGAAACCAGAGCAGCGCACGGAAACACCGTTTACCTTCCCGCCCAAGCGGTACCTATTTATCTACTTGCACTTCTTGGCATGTTTTCGAACTGCTAGGTTGGCAGGAGCTGGGACCGAGCAACGGGAGCTCACCCCGTCGTGGGGATTTGAACCGCCGACCTTCTGATCGGCAAGCCCAAGAGGCTCAGTGGTTTAGACCACAGCGCCACCCGTGTCCCTGTGTAAGTAGGGAGCACACACTAAAAAAAGCTCATTTTTTCCTGCTCTCCAGCTCTCTCTCCCCACAACACTCTTTTCAACTAGAGTTGAAGCTCTGGAGCTGGCTGGAGGACCTGTGGAAAAGCAACAGCAGCTGCCATGCTGTGACGTGTGTCAGCTACTAGGTGGGGAGGCTGAGCAGCCTAAACAAAGCCCCACTGTGCCTCCGTTCTCTTTGGGGCTTCCTCCGATCCCACTGAAGTCCTCTTTGGGTTCTGGGGAGGGTCTCCTCATGAGCCATGAGGACTCTCCAGCTCTCTCCCGCCATTTTCTGCTTAGAATCTATTGATTTACTTATTTCCGAGGGCTGTCACGTGCGAGTTGATCACGCCTAAGCATGGAGATAGCTGCCTAGGGTAAGGGGTGGGGAACCTGTGGCTCTCCAGATCTCCTATCGCTACAGCCAAGTAGCAACCACTTGCCATGATGGCCGGAGCCAACAGAAGTTACCTGCACATTTCTTGAAAGAGTCGAGCATATCCACCGCAAATAGCCTTTCCTGACTGAAGGACATCAGCTGGTTTAAATGACACCTTGTCCAGGTTATAGCAGCCTTCCACATCATATTCTGTAGAAATAAAGACAATGAGCACCCATTCTGATTTGCTTGTGGGGTGGCAACACTTTGCAACACTTTCCATCGTGTTTCTCGATATCTTTCCTGGTTGCCAAAATCTGATTGGGGGGTGGGGTGGCTTGTCTTGCAAGAGCTCCAAATGAACTTTTGATTGCACAACATGGATTTGCCCATATGTGATTGAATCGCACCTCAAAAGAGAAAGTCTGGAAGCACTCATAAATCTGCTTTGTGTAGACCCAGGGTCTTGTTGCCAAATAAAAATGCACACTGGTGCAAGGGTTAGGAGTCGGGAGACACCTCCTCTCCTCCCGTGCTGCGACCTTTACTTTATTTTGACAAGGTAATAAGAATAAATAAATAAGAATAAAAATGTGCACCCCACCAGTGAGACCATTCCATTGTAACTATCCAACCTCCCAAAATTTCAACACCTCTAGCGATGGTTTGACCCCTTTCCGTTGTAACAGTACAAATTCTACAGACACCCTCCATATCTCCTCAAAATCATTCCTCCTGCATATTCCCCGTCTTACCTTAATGGCACATGTTCATTTATCATTAATAGCTATATCTCTTTTTTTTAATAAAATTTTTATTGGTTTTACAAAATTTTTACAAACAGTACAAACATATAAAAAGACAAACAAACATGTATAATTTCATAACCTTTTTTTCATATCCCTCACTTCTCGGACTCCCCCAAACCTCCCCTTCCTACATCCCAATTTCCAAAATTATTTCAGCAAATCCTAAATAATTTTATCAAATATATTTCTTCTTATTCTTTTCTTTAACTTAATCTTTTGTCGCTGTCATCTCCTTTTCTTTCTCAAAACCTCGACATTTTAACATTCATCAATTTTATAATAATTCTTAAGATAAATTTTAAATTTCTTCCAATCTTCTTCCGCCGTCTCTTTCCCCTGATCACGGATTCTGCCGGTCATCTCGGCCAATGTCATATAGTCCATCACCTTCATCTGCCACTCTTCCAGGGTGGGTAGGTCTTGTGTCTTCCAATACTTTGCGATGAGTATTCTTGCTGCTGTCGTAGCATACATAAAAAAAGTTCTGTCTTTCTTTAACACCAATTGGCCGACAATGCCCAGGAGAAAGGCCTCTGGTTTCTTAGGGAAGGTACATTTAAGTACCCTTTTCATTTCATTATATATCATCTCCCAGAAAGCCTTAATCTTTGGGCACGTCCACCAAAGGTGATAGAAAGTGCCTTCAGTTTCTTTACATTTCCAACACTTGTTATCAGGCAAATGATAGATTTTTGCTAGCTTGATTGGGGTCATGTACCACCTATAGATCATTTTCATAATATTTTCCTTTAGGGCATTACATGCCGTAAATTTTATCCCGGTGTTCCACAACCATTCCCAGTCAGCAAACATAATGTTATGACCAATGTCCTGTGCCCACTTAATCATAGCTGATTTAACTGTTTCATCTTGTGTGTTCCATTTCAGCAGCAAATTATACATTCTTGACAAATTCTTAGTATTGGGTTCTAACAGTTCAGTTTCTAATTTTGATTTCTCCACCTGGAAGCCAATTTTCCTGTCTTGTTTATAAACCTCCATTATTTGATAATAATGGAGCCAATCTCGTACTTTGGTTTTCAATTTCTCATGACTCTGTAACTTCAACTTATCTCCCTCCTGTTCCAAAATTTCCCAATATTTTGGCCATTCGGCTTCCATATTGAGTTTTTTCAACGCTTTCGCCTCCAAAGGTGACAACCATCTAGGGGTTTTATTTTCCAACAAATCTTTGTATCTTATCCAAACATTATATAGTGCTTTTCTAACAATGTGGTTTTTGAAGGCCCTATGCACCTTAACTTTGTCATACCATAGATATGCATGCCAACCAAATGCATTGTTAAAACCTTCCAAATCCAAGATATCTGTATTCTCGAGGAGCATCCACTCTTTCAACCAGCAAAATGCTGCTGATTCATAGTACAGTTTTAAGTCCGGCAGGGCAAATCCCCCTCTTTCTTTTACATCTGTCAATATTTTACATTTTATTCTGGGCTTTTTGCCCTGCCAGACAAATTTCGAAATGTCCTTCTGCCACCTCTTGAAACAGTCCATCTTGTCAAGAATTTGCAATGTTTGAAACAAAAATAACATTCTAGGCAATACATTCATCTTAATAACTGCAATTCGGCCTAACATTGACAGTTTCAAATTTGACCATATTTCTAGATCTTTTTTAACTTCTGACCAACATTTCTCATAGTTATCTTTATACAAATTCAAATTCTTAGATGTCAGATAAACCCCTAGGTATTTCACCTTCTTAACCACTGTCAAACCTGTTTCATTCTGGAACTTCTCCCTCTCCATGACTGTTAGATTTTTTTCCAAAACCTTAGTCTTTTGTTTGTTCAGTTTAAATCCGGCCACTTGACCAAATTCTTTTTTTAAAAAATATTTTTATTGCTTTTTTTTCCTCCAGGTACAGATGTACAGTCAGATATATGAAAGAAATAACAGAAAAAAGAAAGAAAGAAAAAAGAAATCCATATTTCCAAGACATTTTTCATAACCAACCGGACTTCCCCACGTCTCCCTCACCCTGCATTCTTTACAATAAAAATATCAGCAAATTATTACCTTGTTTCGTGCATTCCTTTGTAATTCCAAATAGTTATGTTTTAGGTTTAAAATACTTATTGTCAATTTACTTTTACCTTAAAATAATTATAGTGTTACTTTAAACTTTAGTCCTCTCATAATTATAACTTAATTTCCCATTTCGCCAAATCTTCTTGCTGAAGCTAGATTTTCCAAATCATGCAAATTCTTAACATTCATATAACTTATAATATTTTTGTAAATAGTCCTTAAATTTTTTCCAGTCCTCCTCCATTGTTTCTTCTCCCAAATCTCGGATTCTGCCAGTCATTTCAGCCAATTCCATATAGTCCATCAATTGCGTCTGCCACTCTTCCAGTGTGGGTAAATCTTGTATCTTCCAATATTTTGCGATGAGAATTCTTGCTGCTGTAGTTGCATACATAAAGAAAGTTCTATCCTTCTTTAACACTTTCTGGCCGACAATGCCCAGAAGGAAGGCCTCTGGTTTCTTGGGAAAGGTATACTTAAATACCTTTTTTAACTCATTGTAAATCATTTCCCAGAAGGCCTTCACTCTTGGACAGGTCCACCAGAGGTGAAAGAATGTCCCTTCAGCCTCCTTACATTTCCAACATTTATTATCAGACAGGTGGTATATCTTTGCGAGTTTGACTGGGGTCATGTACCACCTATATATCATTTTCATAATATTTTCTTTCAAGGCATTACATGCCGTAAATTTCATTCCGGTGGTCCATAACCTTTCCCAGTCCTGAAACATAATGTTGTACCCAATATCCTGAGCCCATTTTATCATGGCTGATTTGACTGTCTCATCCTGAGTATTCCATTTAAGCAGCAAGTTATACATTCTTGAAAGTACCTTAGTCTTTGGTTCTAACAATTCTGTCTCTAACTTCGATTTTTCCACCTGGAATCCTATCTTTTTATCCAGTTTGAAAACCACTTGAACTTGAGCGTAATGTAACCAATCTCGCACCTTATCCTTTAATTTTTCTAAGCTCTGCAGCCTCCAATTGTCTCCAGTTTTTTCTATTATCTCCCAATATTTTGGCCAACTGGCCTCCATATTGAGTCTTTTTCGGGCCTTAGCCTCTATTGGTGATAGCCACCTCAGGGTCTTATTTTCTAATAAGTCCTTGTATTTAGTCCAGACAATAAATAATGCCTTTCTGACAATATGGTTTATAAACATCTTGTGAATCTTTACCTTGTCGTACCACAAATATGCATGCCATCCAAAAGCATTATTAAACCCTTCCAGATCTAGGACATCAGTGTTTTCTAATAAAAACCAATCTTTCATCCAGCAGAAAGCTGCAGCTTCATAATATAACCTGAAGTCCGGCAGGGCAAATCCCCCTCTTTCTTTTGCATCAGTTAGTATTTTAAATTTTATCCTGGGCTTTTTGCCCTGCCAGACAAACTTAGAGATATCTTTCTGCCACTTTCCGAAACATTCCACTCTGTCCACAATCTGTAGGGTTTGAAACAGAAATAACATCTTTGGCAATACATTCATTTTTACAGTTGCAATTCGACCCAACAAGGAAAGTTTTAGTCTTGACCAAGTTTCTAAATCCTTTTTGATTTCTGACCAGCATTTTTCATAATTATCCTTAAATAAGTTCAAATTTTTGGCAGACAAATTAACCCCTAGGTATTTCACTTTTTTAACCACATTTAACTCTGTCTCCTTCTGAAACCCATCTATTTCTGAAGGGGTCAATTTTTTTTCCAAAACCTTGGTTTTTTGCTTATTCAATTTACATCCCGCCACCCGACCAAACTCATGAATCAGTTCTAAAACTCTTTTTGTACTAGATTCTGGCTCCTGTAATGTTAAAACCAAGTCATCTGCAAAAGCTTTCAGTTTATATTGTTTCACTCCGACCTGTATTCCTTGCACCAACCGGTCCTCCCTAATCATATTCAAAAGTACCTCCAGGACTGAAATGAATAACAGAGGGGATAAGGGGCACCCCTGTCGTGTCCCTTTTTCAATTTTGAACTCTTCTGTCACCACGTTGTTCACTATCAGTTTAGGTTTTTGCTCTGAATAGATTGCTTCTATACTATTTTGAAACCCCGCTCCCACTCCCATCCCTTCCAAATTTTTCTTCATGAACTTCCAAGAAATGTTGTCAAAGGCCTTCTCTGCGTCTATAAAAATTAACACTGCTTTCGTGTTGATGTTAGTCTGCAAAAGCTCCAAAATGTCAATAATATTCCTAGTGTTGTCAAACAAATGTCTACCTGGGAGAAAGCCTGCCTGGTCTTTATGAATTACTTCATTTAATACTTTTTTTAAATCTACTTGCCATAATATCTGCAAAAATTTTGTAATCCACATTAAGGAGTGAGATGGGACGGTAGTTCTTAAGTTGAGTCTTTTCAGATTCCAGTTTGGGTATCAATGTGATGAAAGCTTTCCCCCCTCCATAATCTGGTTACATACCTCCATTAATGGTTGTATCAAATAGTCTTTCAGTATCTTGTAGTACTTGGAGGTAAGTCCATCTGGGCCTGGAGATTTACCTAGTTGCGTGTTCTGAATGGCACCCTCAATTTCTTGTTGTGTTATTCTATAATTCAGGATTGTTCTCTTCTCCTGAGAAAGTTCTGATAGTCCATTAACTTTTAAGAATTGGTCTATCTCAGTCTCTTCCTGAGGCCCTTGCGTAAAGAGTTTTTTGAAATATCTCTGGAAACACTTTCTAATTTCTTCTGGTTTCTGAATATTTCTCCCTTCAACCTCCAGATTGGTAACAAAGTTCAGTTTTTGTCTCTTTTTCAACTGCCATGCTAGCAGTTTTCCACATTTGTTCGCCGATTCAAATGATCTTTGTTTCATTTGTTTAATTTTCCATTCCACTTCTTGATTTATCAATTTCGCATATTGTGCTTGATGGAATTTAATTTCTCTTAGAACTTCTTTTGATTTTGGTTTTAGTCTCAGTTTTTTCTCTCCTTCTCTTATCTTCTCTAATATCTTGTCCTTTTTCCCATTCCAGAGTTTTTTCTTAATCGTATTCTGTTGTATCAGAAACCCTCTCATAACTGCTTTACTTGCGTCCCAGATTGTTCTCTTTTCCACCGAGGTGTTAAAATTTATTTCAAAATAGTCTTTTAAAGTTTTTTGGGCCTTCTTCACTATCTCCTGATCTCTTAGTAGGGTGTCATTCATTTTCCATCTGAAGGAACCGATTGGAGTGAGTCTCAGTTCCACTTTCATGGCATTATGGTCGGAGCAAGTTTTTGGGCAGATTTCCACTTTTCTAGTCTTAGGTGCCAGTCCTCTAGTTGTCCATATTTGGTCGATTCTTGTCCATGATAGATGGGCTTCAGAAAAGAATGTTCCTTCTTTACCTAAGGCAGGGGTGTCAAACTCAAATTCATCGGGGGCCGCATCAGCAGTTTGGTCACCCTCAAAGGGCCGGTTGTATCTGTAGGAATATGTGTCCACTCTTTATTATCATAAATTATTGTCACTGCATTCAATTATTACTGTTTTTTGTAATAATGTAAGTAATAACTAGCTCCGAAAGCAGAAACATAGTCAGAATAATGGCAAGTAGATATTCAAATGTACAATTATTGTACAATTTATCCTCTAGTATAAATTGTAGAGGATCCTCAACAGGGTCCCTTCCAACTCTACAATACTGTACTATAATTCTAGGTGAAAGGAGCCGAAAGGGCAAAATCGCTTCCCAAAGGTGTCTTTCCACGTGAGAAAAGATTTAAAGTGAGGCAGGAAATAGTTAAGCAGGGAGATATGGAGAGGTGGGAGAGGGCTGAGAAAGAGAGAGAGAGAGAGAGAGAGAGAGAAAGAGTCGCCCTGTTAATTTGTTCGCAACTTCAAAAACACAGCCCATTACTTAAGAAAAGAAACCCATGAGGTTTTTTTAGGTTAGTATGCCAAACTGGATGAGCTTTTTTAAGGGAGGGTTGCTGTGCCTGGAAGAGCGGAACAGGGGTGAGGACGAACACGGGCGCTGCAAAATCAGCCAAGGGAGTGCGAACGCAGCAACGAAAAGCAGACCGCCACGGTCCTAGCACCTCCACGACGGTCGGATACATGGAGATTCTTTTTACAGAAAAACAAATTCTCTGGCTTGTAGGCTGCCGCGCATGCGCTGAAGAGGTGGCTTTCTTGTGTCAAAAAAAAAAAAGTGAGAATAAAAGGTGAAGGCTGGCGGCCGGCGGCGGCTACACGGGCCACATGACGAGGTCTGGCGGGCCGGATTCGGCCCGCGGGCCTTGTGTTTGACACCCGCGACCTAAGGGGTTCTTTGTCCTCCATATATCAATCAAATCCATACTGTCAGTTAGTTCAAAAAAAGTTTTGGGTAGTCTGCCATCTTTTGTTAAATTTTGATTTTGTGACTTATCCATGTGTGTAGAGACCACCCCATTCATATCTCCCATCATAATGATGTTGGTATAGTCCAGATAGTCCAGCATTATCTCATGCAGCTTCTTATAAAATTCTGATTTCCCCTCATTTGGTGCATAGATTCCTAATATCAAAAATTTTTCTCCTTGTGTCTGTATTTCGATTGCCAAAATTCTTCCTTGCTCATCTTTGAATAGAAATTTCGGTGACAGGTTCTCCTTTGCATAAATCACCACGCCCCTTTTCTTGACTCTATCTGATGAAATAAATTCTTGGCCTAGTCTTTTGTTAATTAACACTTTCCTATGGAGCCTAGTCACGTGCGTTTCCTGCAAGCAAATAATGTCCTATTGTTCTTTTTTCAATATGTGAAAGATTCTTCTTCTTTTTTCCGGAGAATTTCCGCCATTAATATTCCAACTAAAGAGCTGCAGAGACATCCTGGATCAGTCTGTTAGTCCTTATAGTGGTGTCTCTTCCTTTTCCTCTGAGCCCAGAGGTGCTGGTGTTGGTACAGATGTAGGCAGAGGTGGTGGCCAAGATGCTGCTGCTCCCTTTTGAAGGTCCTCTTCGTGGTCTTTCATAAACTTTTGTTGATCTTCTGCTGTTCTGATTTTAACTTTCTTTCCTTTAAAGTTAAAAGATAGTCCTTGGGGGAACTCCCACCTGTAAGGAATTGAGTTGCCTCTTAGTAGTCTTGCAAGTTCTGTATAAGTAGCTCTAAGGTCCAAAAGTTGTTTTGGTATGTCTCTGTAAATTTCTGCTCTTTTGCCTTGAATTACCAGTGATTTTCCAAAGTGTAGGCCTAGTATTTTGTCTCTTTCTTGTCTAGATCTCAGGATAATCAAACAGTCTCTAGATCTGTCCTTCCCAACCACTCTTCCCAATCTGAAAGCAGTAACAATTTTAAAGTCCTTGTCCTCTTCTATACCCCAGAACTTTGATAGTTCTGATGTCAGATAACCAATCAAATCTCCTTGTTCAAGTTCTGGGATGGCTCTTAATCTAAGGTTGTTTTCCCGATTCTTCAATTCCACCATAGACAGATAGGCCTGCTGTTCATTGATCTGCTTGTGTAGTGGCCTTACTTCCCCTTTTATTGCCTCGGCCTTCTGATTCGCTTGTTCTGCCTTTTGGTTAGCTTCCTCAGCCAACTTACGATTTTCTGCAGTTGTTACCTGAAGATTCCCAATTGCTTGTGTGTGTTGAGTGACTTGCTCAGTTAGTTTATTAATAGTGGCTGTAACTTGATCAAATTTAGTTGACTGTTCATCAGCCTTTTTGTTTAAAGCTGCCAGTTGTTCCAAAATTTGTTTTGAGACTGGGTCAAGTCCTCCTGCAGCCATATCCTCTGAGGCTGGCTGCTCAACTTCTCCTTCTTGCAGTCCTAAAACAATTGGGACAGATGATCTACGTGGCTGAGAAGTCAAAGTTGTTTGCAATAATTGCACAGATTGTTTTGCTTTCGTTTTGGCCGACCTTGTTTTTCCTGTGCCACTCATTCCACAGCTGTCTATGCGTTAAGGTCAAACTGTAAGCAATTCCATGGGAAACACAGTCCAAAGTATAAACAGCAAGGCAACAGATAGCCAAAATAATATGCAGTTCCCAGAGACTTATAGTTCTCAAATCCTCTAGGGGGAGCACCCCTGTAATTCAGAAAAAGAAAGAAACTTTTTCCGCCATTAAAGTTCCAGCAGTTCAAAATAAATTAAGAGGCACCTTCAATGTCCCTTTAGGCATGCAGAGCTTTTCCCAAATTAAAACAAAGTTTCCAGCAAGGTGCAAGTAACAGTATCTGTTTGTATCCAACAGTAACGCTCAAAAGTAGCACTTTCAGTATTAAATACAGTTTCCGCAATTTGACAGTTCTCTTTTACCCTGGCAGTCCGCTGATTTGGTTTCTTAATCCTTTGTAATCCACCGGGAGGAGGGAAAGTTCTGGTCCAAATCCAGTCAGTTAAAACAAAACTGGCCCTTTTAACTTCTCAATAACAAGTTCAAACATTGCACGATAATCCAACCTTTTTTTTGTAATCCCTTCTGAAGCGCTTCACGCATGTCAGAGTCTTTGCTTTGATCTTTAAGCAGAATTGGAAGACGGACTTCCTGGTTACGTCTCCCGTTTTCAGCCGAATTAATAAATTTAGTCCCAAAAATTTTATAGTCCTTACTCACGGGTATGAAGTTTGGAGTCTAATGTTTCAGGAAGAAAGGACAGCGCTCATCAGCAGCAGCCGCGCGGCTTCGCTTCCGCGGAAAGAGCGATGAACTCACAGCACCGCTCCCCCTTCCACGTTCCGGAGCCCCTTACGGGGTTCCTTCTTCGTTTTCAGGGTCGCTTCTGGTGCCCGCCGAGTCCCACGACCACAGGCTCACTCTGCCCGTGGGTTTTCTTAACGGGTCTCTGCTCTGCCGCAGCGGACGACCCTTTTCCGCGGAGCCCCTCTTCACAGCGCGAAGAGGACCGCCATTGCCGTTTCGCGACGCCTCCGGAAGTCCCACTTGACCAAATTCTTGAATTAACTCCAACACCCTTTTTGTACTAGTGTCTGGCTCTTGTAAAGTAAAGTAACCTCCCAAAATTTCAACACCTCTAGCGATGGTTTGACCCCTTTCCGTTGTAACAGTACAAATTCTACAAACACCCTCCATATCTCCTCAAAATCATTCCTTCTGCATATTCCCCGTCTTACCTTAATGGCACATGTTCATTTATCATTAATAGCTATATCTCCCACACCTCTTCATACCATTTTTGCATTTTATATTCTGCTTGCCCCTTCCACTTGCTAGCTATCATAATTCGTACAGCTTTCAATAAATTTGTGAGCGAGTCCTTCATAGCCTGCAAACCTTCCACCCCATCGTAAATTGATAATAATGCTACCGCGGCACTTTCAGTGAGCTTTAACCCAGTGATTTCTGTTATCAGTGAGCACCTCCTGATCCCTTCTGAGATTCATGGTTGAACAGAGATCCCAGTCAAGCTCTGTGTGAGCCAAACACCAAATCACTGATCCACACAGGTTACAATCCAGAATCCTTTGTGCAAATGGAGCTGACATGGCTGGCTATGAAATGGTGAAAATGCCCGAGACAGCTGCAAAGAAGCCATGCTCGGAGTAGACCCACTAAATTTAATGTCCATGAGTTACTTACATCCTTTGATTTCAGTCGGTCTACTCTGAATATAACTTGCTTTGATATGACCTTACGTATCCATCTTCCTTGGCTGGCAATCACTGGACTGGGTGTCTGCTAAAGAACTCTGCTACAGAGCTGGATTCATGGGCGCAGGGCAGTGACAAAGGCTGATCTTTTAATACCGGAAGTTGTCAGAGGCAAGGGGACTCAAGTATGCAGAAAGGTGGTACCCCCACCTACCTATATGGTGGCAGATCCACATCCAAATGGCTCGCACTTTCTCCAGGTCACTGTGGGCTTTTTGGAGCTCGCGGCGTCGGCACAGCAGGGCCCATGCCCGGTAGAGGACACTAGGCGGTACCTCTACCTCAGACCGCCCGGCCCGGGTCCGTTTCTGGTCCATGAAGATGGGTCAGCAAATTGACCTGAATTTTATGCGTATCTGTGATAACCCGTAAGAAATCGGCTTACGGCCCTCGGCCCTGTTAGGTTGTAACCTGCCCCAACCCTCAATGGCTCTATGGATCAAGAAGTCGCTACCCGGGTCATGAGCAAATGTAGCTTTTGAAAAGAAGCTGATGGCGGCCACGTGAATCTTTAAGGTTTTAGGAGCACGTCCCAGATCATCGAGATGGGAAAGGTACTGCAAGACAAGTCAGTGGTAGGAGGTACGTCATGAGAGAGCCCAGATAACCCAGACCTGAAACCAAGGAAATCACACCAGGCCTTCTTGTAGGACCTGAAAGTGGAGGGTGCCACGGATGCCAATACTCCCTGTATCACTTTGTGTCTCCCACATTCCACAGGTGCTCCGGAAAGTGTTTGGGCAACAGTTGTGCTCTAGGTGCAAGCAACCGGAAGCGAGGTATCTGAAATCGAGACAAGGCATCGGCAATGTCATTATTGGCTCAGGGTACGAATTTGGCTGAAAATCTTATGTTGTACTCAAGGCACCGGAGGACGAACGCCCGCAGAAGGGAGGAGATCCTCTCAGACCGAGATGACTGCCTGGCTAGAATGTTCATGACCGCCAGGTTGTCGGTCCTGAAGCACACGCGGAGATCTCAGAAATCTTCCGTCCAGATGTGAGCGGCCACCACTATTGGAAAGAACTCAAGAGAGGTGAGATCCCCGTGATGGCCTGACCTTGCCATGCCGTCGGCCATCGTAGTGCACACCAGCGCCCCTTGAAGTACAAGCCAAAGCCTAAGGAACCAGCCGCGTCCAATTGGACCTGGAAGTCTGATGACAGATTCAAGACATCCTGCCATAGAGATACCCATTGTAGATCTCCAGACAAGTCGTCCACACCTCCAGATCTGCCTTGACCTGGGGAGGCGGACCCTGTTGTGCGGGTGTCTAAGACCACTGACAGCCTGGCTCGGCGGGCACGCGCATTGTGGTGCGGATGCTTGAGGCCCGCTTACAACCTGGCTAAGCGGGAGCGAAATGGGCGGCCTGGTGAAACTACTCTACATGCGAAGTTGAAATGATCTAGCAAGGACTGGACCTGTCTAAAAGCGACTTTATTATTATTATTATTATTATTATTATTATTATTATTATTATTATTATTATTATTCGGGAAGGGTTTGACGAATAGTTTCGTTAAGGGCAACTATTTTCCCCACTGGCAGGCGGGCGGATTGAGCTGCTGTGTCAAGCTCTATGCCCAGGCAAGTAAGATGCGTTGAGGGTCCGCCTTATCTGCTGTGAGGGGAACTCCCAGCTCCTGGGCCAAAGCTGAGAAGGCCTCCAGAAGGGAGGCACATTCGCCAGTATTGGGTTTCCCAATGAGTAGAAAGTCACCGAGGTAACGTGTCGCCCCAGGTGAGTTGGTTCTGTAGCGCAAGGCCCAGTCCTTCTGTAGCGCAAGTGCTAAATGTCTCAAAGGCCGAGCCAGCTGCAGAACAACCAATCGGCAAAGCCTTGACAATGTAATATTTCCCTTGAAATTTGAATCCCAGCAAATGAGAGTCATTGGGATGAACTGGCAATAGACAGAAGGCTGACTATGTCACATTTTGTCAAGAGTGCCTCGTAACCAAAATTCCGGATAAGTCTTAGTGCCCGATCAAAGAATTCAATCAAAGAATGCGGAGAGGAGGGAGCTGGTGGGGGGGGCACCCGGATATGAACCAGGGACCTCTTGATGTGCAGTCAAATGCTCTACCACTGAGCTATACCCCCTTATTGTTGTTGTTATCATTCTATTATTATTTATCTGTTATTTATTTATCTATTTATTGTTATTATTATTTATTATTGTTGTTATTTATTAAAATCTAGTCCAGTATCATTTGTTCAATCACTTACCACTGTAAGTAGAATTAATTACTGATACTATCAATTGTCTACCGTAACTGACGATGATATGAAATAATTATTCATTATAGGGGATTGATCGGAAAAAACGCTGCTCATAATCATCAATGAACGATCTAAATGCATTTAGGCAGTGTGAAATATGTTTGGGGTTATTATCCCATCCATGTGGCACCCCCGATGAATTACGGCTATTGGCACCCATGCAGCCTGAGGTGTGAGTTGATTCCGTTGCAGAGCGCTTCCTCTTAGGCGCCAAGGATAACATGCTAAAGCTACTGCCACAAACACGTGCCACCGCTTACAAGCGGTTGTACAGGGACGTGTTATTGATTCTGAAACAAATATACTAACTAATGATTGCTTTACTTAAAATAACCAATGATTCTCAAGCATTCAGTTAAATGTTTAATTGTTTATCCCATTAGTATGTGCTTGCGTGTGTTATTTATTACTCTCTCTATATATATTAATATTTATTATTATTATTTATTCTTTTTTTTTAATTTTTCTTAAAAATAAGATGCTTCCTACTTCATATTATAATATCTCATTCAATCCCCTGCAATGCAGAATATACCGGGCTCCCATACGGGGATCAAACCAGCAACCTTAGCATTATCGGCCCCATGCTCTAACCAGTTGAGCTATCCAGGCTCTCTAGAATTGCGTGGGACCCCGAGGGTCATTTAGTCCAACCCCTTGCAAAGCAGGAATATATAATTGTTCCATACAGGGATCAAACCTGCAACCTTGGTGTTATTGTCACCACGCTCTAACCAACTGAGGGTTCCGAAATATATGTAAATTATTTATTACTAATGAATTTTATTTTATTTATTTATTTTTATGTTATTTGTTTATTTATATATTTATCTATGGATTTGTTTAATTAATTAATCAATTTAATCTTGGTATGTGACATCATTCCACTTATTCTCTTTTATTATTATTAATGTATATTTATCATTATTTATTTATTTATTATAATAATTTTTCAAAAAAATAAATAAATAAATTGCATCCACTTATTTTATTTATTATTAGTAGTATTTTATTCTATTATTTATCTATTCATTTTTATTTATTTATTTATTTGTTGTTGTTGTCATTATTCTATTATTTATTGTTATTGTTATTTATTACAATCTATTCCAGTATTATTTGTTCAAATAATTACCACTGTAAGTAGAATTAATTGATGATGCCATTAATTGTCCACCATAACTAATGATGATATGAAATAATTATTCTTCACTTGACTGTTTGGTTTGTATTTGCCTATAAATTTATTTATTTGCCACCAAGCAAAGGGCCAGGCAGATAGACACAGCTAAATAACACACAAGCATATAGGGATGGAACAATGGGCGGCCCCCACACTGCAATCAAATGGAAATGTCCCTTTAACTAACAATTTGAAAAACATAAGGTTATGCTGGAGGCCCCAGCAGAAGGAAAATGCTGCCAAAGACAATGTATCCTTGATTGGCCATCCGCCAGGTACCTGAATCAACAATGTACCACGAACTGCCTGTCTTTAAGCGACAATGTATCCTGCCTGGTAGTTATTATTATTAATTTTATTTATTTATTTTGTTAATTATTATTATTATTATTTTACATTATTATTATTTTATTTATTTATTTATTTATTTATTTAATCAGTAAATATATTGCTAATTCTCAATAAATTATTACAATGTAATTAAAGTTACTATAAAGCCGCTATCAATTTACACTAGCTATTGCTACTGGTTAATTAGCACCCTATTGTGTCCAATAAACTGGTCAAATTCAGATTTTATTCAAGCATCTCAAATCAGTTAAAATAATATAAAATTAATGTAATCCCCAGTTAGTAAAATCTCAAGCCTCTTAAATTAGTCTCTAATCAATTACTGAATATGTTGGTGCAAAACGAATGGATTGATCAAATTACCTGATTGATATTTTAAATTAGATGTAAATAACATGTTGCAGATATTAATTAGCAAATTGAGACCACCGCTGACCACTAGATATTAGATAGTAAGGAACCTGCCTCCCTCAGGGGGCCTGCTTCAATTAACCTGCAATATATCTGGCAAACTGAATTTCAAGAACTGCTAATACTATCAGCAATTATATTGAGGTGACTCAATTGCTGTGAGCAATGGGCGGAGACGACTGCAGGTAAAGCAGCCCGCAAGGGAGTGGCAGTAAAGGTGTTACTAGAACAACAAACGAGAACTGGTTCTGCAGCTAAAGCATAAGCTGCCTTCTGTAATACCAGGAGGCTGTTAATTGCCCAGCTATTCGGTGCTTAAGGGAAAACAAAGCAACCCTGGCCGGTGATCAAAGGACAATGTGAGGGGAAGGGAAGTGGGGGTGTGACTGCGTCTCCCAAGTAAAACAAATGCTGAAAGCAGCTAATATAACGATAACTGCCAGGCAAATAAAATCGCGTTCAACTAAGTAGTTCTTTGGATAGCACGTTCAACTAACAAAGACTTTGGAGTAAGCTGAACAGAATTACCCTGGGGATGCAGCTGCAGTATAGCTGCACACTCTTAAACCAAGCAGGGGGGGGGATTGCAAGTCCGGTGCACAGGAAAAGTTTTAAAACTAAAGGGGATAAAGAAACACCCAGCGATAGCTTTTATTACTATGGGGCAACAGCGGGAAAGAAACACCAGGCCGACCCAGAAATACTATCCGTTTTTAAACCAGGGGGGGGGGGTTAGGAGTGAGGGAGCTCGGAGCACCAGGAAGGGTTTAAGGCAGTGTTTCCCAACCTTTTTTGGGCAAAGGCACACTTGTTTCATGAAAAAAATCTCGAGGCACACCACCATTACAGCCCCGTGACGTCAGTGCTCAGCGTCACTCCGGGAGGGACATGAATTGCTAGCAAATTACATAATCACCTCCTTGAGGGCTGGCTCATCTTCTCCGAAGGCAGAATCCCATTAATTAACAGCACAGACTCACACCATTGCCAAGACGAGGGGGGAAAACCTCAGTCATGCACAGTCATGCACATGTGGGGGCTAAATGAGGACGAAGACCGGGCAGAGAGCAGGGTTCAAATCACCCCACCTGGCCAGGACAATCCCTGGGTGCTCCCGTGGGCCACTTGCCTGACCCACCTCGCAGGGCTGTTGTTGCGAGGTTAACACGGGGAGAACCACGCGCGCCCCCGGGAGCTCCTTGGAGGAGAAAGCGGGCGATGAATGCAATGCACGAAATATATGAGAGGCGACCAGGTTTTGCAGGTGAGGGGCCCCCGCCAGCCTCCGCTTCCAACACCCGGCGCAACGACGCCGAAGTTTCCCCCCGGGCTCAGCTCGGGGAGCAGCGCTGCTCCCCCCCGGCTCCCCTTCGCCCTCCCGGCTCTCTCTGCCACCCACTGGGGACCCCCCTCACCTGCCAAGTCCGGAGCGCCGGTGGAAGTTGCATGCATGCATGCAGGGCGCCGCGTTGCCATTGCATTGCACTGCACTCCATGCAACACCTGCACGCATGCATTGCCTTGCACGCCCGCCAAGGGGTCTCCCCGCGGTCCGATGCGTCCCCTCCGGCGCGGATGCAGCATTGCAAAAATAAACACCCCCCCGACGCAGCCCTACCTGGGGGGCAGCCTCCGCCTCCGCCGCTCCGCCTCCGCGGGGATCCCTGGGCTCCATCCTGCCACCCGATCTCCGTGGGGGTGCAGGCAGGCTGTGCGGGGTCTGCGCGGAAGAGCCCCTGCCCGCCCGCCGCCGCTGTGCTCATTCCATGGCCGGGAGAAGAGCGCTTCAAACAAAACGCCCGGCCCGCCAGGCCACGCTGGGAAACGTAGTTCGCGCACCCCGCGCGGGCGCGGAGCCCAAGGGCGAGGGGACTACGGATCCCGGCAGCCCCCGCGCCGGGGACGGAGGGGGAGAGGCTGGGTGCAGGGATGGAGGGACGGGTGGGCGAGCGAGTGAGTGAGTGGCAGCCGCCAAGCCTTGGCCGAGAGCCAGGAAGGGCCTCCCCGGAGGAGGAGGAGGAGGGAGGCGCAGAGCGGGAGGGAGGGAGGGAACCCCAGGGGTCATCTAGTGACGGCGTCCCAATCGAAAATTTGACTTTTTTAAAAAAAAATCTTTCGAATTTTTTAATTTTTCCCGCGGCACACCAGGCAACATCTCGCGGCACACTAGTGTGCCGCGGAACAGTGGTTGGGAAACACTGGTTTAAGGTAAAGCAATAAGCAGCAAGATGGGACAATAGCAAAATTGGGGCAATGCAGTCGTCTGAAAGAAGTTTTTAAATGGAGCTGCCGCCCCCTGAAATCGCAGAGGCGTGGGGGAGCAACACCAAAGGGAGAAGGCAACACGTGGGGAGAGGGGGAGGAAGGGCTCCAAGCCAAAACACAGAGCCTGCTAGAGAAGGACACAAAGCCAGCTAGCGAAGGGGGAGGGGGGGAGCTGAAATAATAATAAACTGCTGGAAAAGCCCTCACAGGAATTCACAGCAATACGGCAGTTTTTAAAATGCACCAGCAAATCTATGCAGTTTTAAAATGCACCAGCAAATCAAACAGAAATAGTAAGCACTCATAGATTTAAAGTCGGAGAAGCACAGCACACCCATACACAGAGTAAAGGCTTCGGGATCAGAGTTGAAATTAGGAACAATTAGGAGGTATTTGGAGAAAAGTAAAGAGGGAATTAAAGGTGGAATTAAAGTAAAGGTAAGGTGAAAGCAAAGGGGGGTTTACAGGCTTCCCTTTCTCAGAAGTCCTCTTCCAAGTTAGCTCCACGTGGTGCAGGAACACTGAAGAGAGAGTATCCTCCTGACTCGCACAGGACGACGAAGAGAAATGAGGCTGGGGAGAGGCTGGCACTGCAGCATAAAGGCTGCTGGACACGCCCCCCCATGGCACCTGGTTGGGCGGCCACCGGGGGGGGGGCGTGAGTGCCAGCCAGGTGAGCTGGAGGCAGGGGGCAACGCCCCCTGCTAGGAGCGGTGTTCAGGCTCCCGCCCACAACCACTCCCCTCTCTTTCAGGGAGGAGAGTCTTTACTTACATCCTTTGATTTCAGCCGGTCTACTCTGAATATAACTTGCTTTGATATGACCTTACGTATCCATCTTCCTTGGCTGGCAATCACTGGACTGGGTGTCTGCTAAAGAACTCTGCTACAGAGCTGGATTCATGGGCGCAGGGCAGTGACAAAGGCTGATCTTTTAATACCGGAAGTTGTCAGAGGCAAGGGGACTCAAGTATGCAGAAAGGTGGTACCCCCACCTACCTATATGGTGGCAGATCCACATCCAAATGGCTCGCACTTTCTCCAGGTCACTGTGGGCTTTTTGGAGCAAGACACTCACCAGGTTTTTCACGCTATTCCTGACATTCACCTGTTTCAGAGAAGGTAAATAGACTTGGAAGCAGTTAATATGGACGAGGGGGTACCAGTTCCTTTCTTCTACCTAAGTCCATTTGTTTAAAGAAATTTTAGGGTGCAATCCTGCGTGCACTTACAAGAGTGTCTCTTGCTGAATTCACTGGGATTGCACAGTTAGTCGATTAAGTGTATGTGTTTTACTTGATTGATCAAAGAATTTATTATACTTGCCAAAAATGTACCCTTGGGGGGGAAGTTGTTCTGAAGGGAGACACATGATTAACCTTTCCTTTTTCCAGGGTTCACAGGCATGTTATTTCTACAATCTTCACGCCCCCGCAGGCGATGTGCCACGCCCCCGGGACACACGCCAGCCACGCCCCTGCCTGCTCTCTGCCCCTGGTGCCAGAGCATGCAGCTTCGCCACTGCCCATTGCACCTTTGGGTGGGTGGAAGTACAACTGGGGGGCATTCTGGGGGGCAGGGAGGGACCAAGGCAACCCTGGATCCTGAGCCGGCCCTACTGTTGTCACTTGACAGCACTGGGGGAAACCCAGGGCTGATTACTGCACCAGTATATTAATTTTATGCCAGTTTAATTCTGGTGAGCCCCCCCAGAGATTCCTGGGAGTTGTGGTTTGGCAAGGGCACTGAGAATTTTCTGTTAATGACTGCTAGCCTTGTTCACAGAAGTACAGTACTCGGAGTTCCCCGAGGAGAGGAAATAACTACCAAATCAATTTCAGTGTGTAGTATAAATACGATCGAAAGTGAATTGTGAAAGAGAGAGGAGTCGTTCAAACCCTTTCATATTGCCTATGATTGCTAGCTCTCCTCCAAATTGACTTTGGAGCTATCTCCTGAATTTTTAAAGCAAAGCAATGCTGCAAAATAACTAAATATGGGTGTATATACATGCATTTAATTCACGCACGCACAGAGAGAGAAAGAGAATCCTGTGGTTTGTTAAGGGTTCTAGGATTTGTAGCTCTGTGAGGGGAAAACTACAGCTCCCATAGTTCTTTTGGGGAGTTGGTGTTCTTTAAAGCATGGTGTGTGCAGCGCATGTGAATAGGTGCTCCACCATGTTAGTTTTCTGGAAAACAGGAGCAGGGTCTTGTGACTCATGATGTTCCCAGTTCGGACCTTCCATCTGAACAGAAGTAATTGCCTCCTATCAGGACAGGACACTTGAAAGCACTCTCAAATTCCAAATGCACCTTAAAAACCTCAGCATCCTAGCAAATTCCTTGCTGCATATATCACAATAAGAGACAGCATACCTTCTGTGCATAGGCATCCAGTTCCTTAAACTTTGCCAAGTCTATTTGTATTGATTTCTGATTGGATTTATCCCATGGATAATCTAGGAACAAAAATGGAAAAGTCATTCTTGAAACAGTGGGGAAAGGGAGGGGGAGCAAAGGATGACCTATGATGTGATTTAAAGGGTTGGAATACAGGGAACCAATAGGGAATAGAGATAGGGAGCCTTTTCTGCTTCTCCCCAAGGGAAATACAGCAGCAGGGAGTAGACCAACGTTGCTCTGCTTAAAAGGACACAGACAGAAGGAAGGAGAGGGAGAATGCTGAACCAGGTAGGATTTTGATCTGATCTTGCAAGACCATTTTGAGTACAGTACACAAGGCGTATGGCATGGTTTGCACTTCCCACTGGAAGAGCTGGTACCTCCTTAGAGAAGCCCTCTTCGCACCAAACATCTGGCTTTGATAGGAATCCCTTAACCCCGGCTGCAAATTTCACTGCATCCGCCTGCAATATGCATTCAACAGAACGCCAACTGCCAGCTCATTTCAGGAACTATAATGGTAGCATAACAAGAACACAAACAGGGCTGCTTGAGGTGAGGGAGAAAATGTACCCACCCACCCACATGCCACATATTGAAGCTCCAGCCTTAGAGGAAAAAAATATAGTGCAGCTTTCCCCCCCAGCCAGAACTCACTGGAACTGAGTTCTGGCACCTCTCAGGTTGGTGCCATTGCCATTGTAAAAGAACAAGGGAAGCGTTCGTGGTGAGTTCTGGCACCTCTTTTTCTAGAAAAATAACACTGAGCGCAGTTAATTTTTACCATTCAAGCCTTGTTCCCAGGATATCCCAAGAGGTGGGTGCAGAGATGTAGCTGGGGGGGGAGGGGGGCACTGGGCGCCACACCACAGGGGGCAGCACTTCCCGCGGGGCCAGAAGCGCGCCCGAGCCACGCATCTCTCCTGGGAGTGACGTGGTGGCTTGGGCCCCTGAGGGGCTAGCTACGCCACTGGGTGGTTGAGTGACGGGCTCATAAAATGATTTCCTAAGATACGCAGCACTACTAAGTAGTATTAATATATACAGCAGGTGTAGGGGATCTTTGGCCCTCCAGATGCTGGGGAACTACAGCTCCCATAATCCCTGGCCATGCTTGCTGGGACTAACAGGTGTTGTCCCCCAACAACATCTGGAGGGCCAAAGGTTCCCTGCAGCTGACACAGAGGATCCAGATCAATAGCCATACATAAGCTTCTATTTACCATACAGATCTTCTTCCTGAGGCAGCATTGATGCTTGTACTCCTCCCATCTTGAAAGCCTACTTGAAAGGCGCTCCTTGGAGGAACAGTTAAGTGCTTCGAGCCAGGAATGAAATGCCCAACTGGAGGGATGAGGGAAGAGCATGGCTTGATCTGGGTTTATCAAACCCTTGCTTGGAGACCTTGGCATTAGGAGACGAGTAGCAGGAAGAGCATCCATGAAGTCAAAACAAAGGGGGAAAGCATAAGCTGTTTGAGCAAACCAGCGCTGGAGTGTGTCAAAGTTCCCTGCGTGGGGAAGCGCAGATACAGAAGGTGTCCCCATTGCTCATTTCCTCTCCCCTCCTGTGGTTTCCAGCAACTGGTATTCAGAAGCATTTCTGCCTCCAGCTGTGAAGGCAGAGCATAGCCATCAATGCTAGTAGCCATTGATAGCCCTCTCCTCCAAGGACGTGTCTAATGCTCTTTTAAAGCCATCGATGTTTCGAGGCCTTCACTGTCTCTTGTGGGAACAAGTTCCATAGTTTAACTATGTGCTCCATGAAAAAGAATATATATTTAGTAATTAGATGCTTTTTTTAGGTTAGCTATCAGGCGCATCAGCCTTGTTAGAATTTCTATTTCGCTGCCAGGCCCCCACCCTATTTCTTGAAGCATCTAGATAGAAGCTTGTGCCAGCTTCCTCAGGTTGGCTCTCTCCAGCTAGGCTGAATAGGTGGGAAACTTTTGGACTCCGTGTGCCAGATCCTTATTGGGATCTGTATCTTGGGTCAAAATCCCTTTCACTACCAACAAAGAGGCATCAGGCCTAAAAGGGAGGATGGAAAGAGCCTAATATCACTACAGTCTTGGAGAGTCTCCCCCTTTTAGGACTGCAGTGAGATCAGGCGTAAAGGAAGGAGGGGAAGCCTTTGGGAGCCCCCACCTCTCTCTTGAAGAGCTCAGCAAGCTTGGGCTTCACAGGGAAGGGAAGAAACCTCTCCCTCCTTTTTTAGTGCTCAGAAGGATCTGAAGGGATGGGCAATTCTACTTAGTACTAAGTATTGGCTCGTCAAAGAGCTCTCTGCCAGGAGTGCCATGGCTCAGCCCAACTGAATGGGATGTTCTGCGCTGATATGAAGGGGGAGCCATCCTGCTTAGCAATGGGTCCCTGGTTTCTGCATTTCTTCAGAGGATCCTGACAACTATTCAGCCTAGCTGGAGAGACCTGAGGAAGCTGGCACAAGCTTCTATCTAGATGCTTCAAGAAATAGGGTGGGGGCCTGGCAGCGAAAGAGAAATTCTAACAAGGCTGATGCGCCTGATAGCTAACCTAAAAAAAGCATCTAATTACTAAATATATATTCTTTTTCATGGAGCACATAGTTAAACTATGGAACTTGTTCCCACAAGAGACAGTGAAGGCCTCGAAACATCGATGGCTTTAAAAGAGCATTAGACACGTCCTTGGAGGAGAGGGCTATCAATGGCTACTAGCATTGATGGCTATGCTCTGCCTTCACAGCTGGAGGCAGAAATGCTTCTGAATACCAGTTGCTGGAAACCACAGGAGGGGAGAGGAAATGAGCAATGGGGACACCTTCTGTATCTGCGCTTCCCCACGCAGGGAACTTTGGCACACTCCAGCACTGGTTTGCTCAAACAGCTTATGCTTTCCCCCTTTGTTTTGACTTCATGGATGCTCTTCCTGCTACTCGTCTCCTAATGCCAAGGTCTCCAAGCAAGGGTTTGATAAACCCAGATCAAGCCATGCTCTTCCCTCATCCCTCCAGTTGGGCATTTCATTCCTGGCTCGAAGCACTTAACTGTTCCTGCAAGGAGCGCCTTTCAAGTAGGCTTTCAAGATGGGAGGAGTACAAGCATCAATGCTGCCTCAGGAAGAAGATCTGTATGGTAAATAGAAGCTTATGTATGGCTATTGATCTGGATCCTCTGTGTCAGCTGCAGGGAACCTTTGGCCCTCCAGATGTTGTTGGGTGACAACACCTGTTAGTCCCAGCAAGCATGGCCAGGGATTATGGGAGCTGTAGTTCCCCAGCATCTGGAGGGCCAAAGATCCCCTACACCTGCTGTATATATTAATACTACTTAGTAGTGCTGCGTATCTTAGGAAATCATTTTATGAGCCCGTCACTCAACCACCCAGTGGCGTAGCTAGCCCCTCAGGGGCCCAAGCCACCACGTCACTCCCAGGAGAGATGCGTGGCTCGGGCGCGCTTCTGGCCCCGCGGGAAGTGCTGCCCCCTGTGGTGTGGCGCCCAGTGCCCCCCTCCCCCCCCCAGCTACATCTCTGCACCCACCTCTTGGGATATCCTGGGAACAAGGCTTGAATGGTAAAAATTAACTGCGCTCAGTGTTATTTTTCTAGAAAAAGAGGTGCCAGAACTCACCACGAACGCTTCCCTTGTTCTTTTACAATGGCAATGGCACCAACCTGAGAGGTGCCAGAACTCAGTTCCAGTGAGTTCTGGCTGGGGGGGAAAGCTGCACTATATTTTTTTCCTCTAAGGCTGGAGCTTCAATATGTGGCATGTGGGTGGGTGGGTACAATTTCTCCCTCACCTCAAGCAGCCCTGTTTGTGTTCTTGTTATGCTACCATTATAGTTCCTGAAATGAGCTGGCAGTTGGCGTTCTGTTGAATGCATATTGCAGGCGGATGCAGTGAAATTTGCAGCCGGGGTTAAGGGATTCCTATCAAAGCCAGATGTTTGGTGCGAAGAGGGCTTCTCTAAGGAGGTACCAGCTCTTCCAGTGGGAAGTGCAAACCATGCCATACGCCTTGTGTACTGTACTCAAAATGGTCTTGCAAGATCAGATCAAAATCCTACCTGGTTCAGCATTCTCCCTCTCCTTCCTTCTGTCTGTGTCCTTTTAAGCAGAGCAGCGTTGGTCTACTCCCTGCTGCTGTATTTCCCTTGGGGAGAAGCAGAAAAGGCTCCCTATCTCTATTCCCTATTGGTTCCCTGTATTCCAACCCTTTAAATCACATCATAGGTCATCCTTTGCTCCCCCTCCCTTTCCCCACTGTTTCAAGAATGACTTTTCCATTTTTGTTCCTAGATTATCCATGGGATAAATCCAATCAGAAATCAATACAAATAGACTTGGCAAAGTTTAAGGAACTGGATGCCTATGCACAGAAGGTATGCTGTCTCTTATTGTGATATATGCAGCAAGGAATTTGCTAGGATGCTGAGGTTTTTAAGGTGCATTTGGAATTTGAGAGTGCTTTCAAGTGTCCTGTCCTGATAGGAGGCAATTACTTCTGTTCAGATGGAAGGTCCGAACTGGGAACATCATGAGTCACAAGACCCTGCTCCTGTTTTCCAGAAAACTAACATGGTGGAGCACCTATTCACATGCGCTGCACACACCATGCTTTAAAGAACACCAACTCCCCAAAAGAACTATGGGAGCTGTAGTTTTCCCCTCACAGAGCTACAAATTTTAGAACCCTTAACAAACCACAGGATTCTCTTTCTCTCTCTGTGCGTGCGTGAATTAAATGCATGTATATACACCCATATTTAGTTATTTTGCAGCATTGCTTTGCTTTAAAAATTCAGGAGATAGCTCCAAAGTCAATTTGGAGGAGAGCTAGCAATCATAGGCAATATGAAAGGGTTTGAACGACTCCTCTCTCTTTCACAATTCACTTTCGATCGTATTTATACTACACACTGAAATTGATTTGGTAGTTATTTCCTCTCCTCGGGGAACTCCGAGTACTATACTTCTGTGAACAAGGCTAGCAGTCATTAACAGAAAATTCTCAGTGCCCTTGCCAAACCACAACTCCCAGGAATCTCTGGGGGGCCTCGCCAGAATTAAACTGGCATAAAATTAATATACTGGTGCAGTAATCAGCCCTGGGTTTCCCCCAGTGCTGTCAAGTGACAACAGTAGGGCCGGCTCAGGATCCAGGGTTGCCTTGGTCCCTCCCTGCCCCCCAGAATGCCCCCCAGTTGTACTTCCACCCACCCAAAGGTGCAATGGGCAGTGGCGAAGCTGCATGCTCTGGCACCAGGGGCAGAGAGCAGGCAGGGGCGTGGCTGGCGTGTGTCCCGGGGGCGTGGCACATCGCCTGCGGGGGCGTGAAGATTGTAGAAATAACATGCCTGTGAACCCTGGAAAAAGGAAAGGTTAATCATGCGTCTCCCTTCAGAACAACTTCCCCCCAAGGGTACATTTTTGGCAAGTATAATAAATTCTTTGATCAATCAAGTAAAACACATACACTTAATCGACTAACTGTGCAATCCCAGTGAATTCAGACACTCTTGTAAGTGCACGCAGGATTGCACCCTAAAATTTCTTTAAACAAGTGGACTTAGGTAGAAGAAAGGAACTGGTACCCCCTCGTCCATATTAACTGCTTCCAAGTCTATTTACCTTCTGTGAAACAGGTGAATGTCAGGAATAGCGTGAAAAACCTGGTGAGTATCTTGCTCCAAAAAGCCCACAGTGACCTGGAGAAAGTGCGAGCCATTTGGATGTGGATCTGCCACCATATAGGTAGGTGGGGGTACCATCTTTCTGCATACTTGAGTCCCCTTGCCTCTGACAACTTCCGGTATTAAAAGATCAGCCTTTGTCACTGCCCTGCGCCCATGAATCCAGCTCTGTAGCAGAGTTCTTTAGCAGACACCCAGTCCAGTGATTGCCAGCCAAGGAAGATGGATACGTAAGGTCATATCAAAGCAAGTTATATTCAGAGTAGACCGGCTGAAATCAAAGGATGTAAGTAACTCATGGACATTAAATTTAGTGGGTCTACTCCGAGCATGGCTTCTTTGCAGCTGTCTCGGGCATTTTCACCATTTCATAGCCAGTCATGTCAGCTCCATTTGCACAAAGGATTCTGGATTGTAACCTGTGTGGATCAGTGATTTGGTGTTTGGCTCACACAGAACTTGACTGGGATCTCTGTTCAGCCACGAATCTCAGAAGGGATCAGGAGGTGCTCACTGATAACAGAAATCACTGGGTTAAAGCTCACTGAAAGTGCC
This sequence comes from Podarcis bocagei, assembly GCF_964188305.1. Lineage (NCBI taxonomy): Eukaryota > Metazoa > Chordata > Lepidosauria > Squamata > Lacertidae > Podarcis > Podarcis bocagei. Next base: position 80,779,503 of record NC_138131.1, read on the forward strand.
GCGGTAGCATTATTATCAATTTACGATGGGGTTGAAGGTTTGCAGGCTATGAAGGACTCGCTCACAAATTTATTGAAAGCTGCACGAATTATGATAGCTAGCAAGTGGAAGGGCAAGCAGAATATAAAATGGAAAAATGGTATGAAGAGGTGTGGGAGATATAGCTATTAATGATAAATGAACATGTGCCATTAAGGTAAGACGGGGAATATGCAGGAGGAATGATTTTGAGGAGATATGGAGGGTGTCTGTAGAATTTGTACTGTTACAACGGAAAGGGGTCAAACTATCGCTAGAGGTGTTGAAATTTTGGGAGGTTGGATAGTTACAATGGAATGGTCTCGCTGGTGGGGTGCACATTTTTATTCTTATTTATTTATTCTTATTACCTTGTCAAAATAAAGTAAAGGTCGCAGCACGGGAGGAGAGGAGGTGTCTCCCGACTCCTAACCCTTGCACCAGTGTGCATTTTTATTTGGCAACAAGACCCTGGGTCTGCACAAAGCAGATTTACGAGTGCTTCCAGACTTTCTCTTTTGAGGTGCGATTCAATCACATATGGGCAAATCCATGTTGTGCAATCAAAACTTCATTTGGAGCTCTTGCAAGACAAGCCACCCCACCCCCCAATCAGATTTTGGCAACCAGGAAAGATATCGAGAAACACGATGGAAAGTGTTGCAAAGTGTTGCCACCCCACAAGCAAATCAGAATGGGTGCTCATTGTCTTTATTTCTACAGAATATGATGTGGAAGGCTGCTATAACCTGGACAAGGTGTCATTTAAACCAGCTGATGTCCTTCAGTCAGGAAAGGCTATTTGCGGTGGATATGCTCGACTCTTTCAAGAAATGTGCAGGTAACTTCTGTTGGCTCCAGCCATCGTGGCAAGTGGTTGTTACTTGGCTGTAGCGATAGGAGATCTGGAGAGCCACAGGTTCCCCACCCCTTACCCTAGGCAGCTATCTCCATGCTTAGGCGTGATCAACTCGCACGTGACAGCCCTCGGAAATAAGTAAATCAATAGATTCTAAGCAGAAAATGGCAGGAGAGAGCTGGAGAGTCCTCATGGCTCATGAGGAGACCCTCCCCAGAACCCAAAGAGGACTTCAGTGGGAGCGGAGGAAGCCCCAAAGAGAACGGAGGCACAGTGGGGCTTTGTTTAGGCTGCTCAGCCTCCCCACCTAGTAGCTGACACACGTCACAGCATGGCAGCTGCTGTTGCTTTTCCACAGGTCCTCCAGCCAGCTCCAGAGCTTCACCTCTAGTTGAAAAGAGTGTTGTGGGGAGAGAGAGCTGGAGAGCAGGAAAAAATGAGCTTTTTTTAGTGTGTGCTCCCTACTTACACAGGGACACGGGTGGCACTGTGGTCTAAACCACTGGGCCTCTTGGGCTTGCCGATCAGAAGGTCGGCGGTTCAAATCCCCACGACGGGGTGAGTTTGAAAACATGCCAAAAAGTGCAAGTAGATAAATAGGTACCGCTCGGGCGGGAAGGTAAACGGTGTTTCCGTGCGCTGCTCTGGTTTCGGTGTTCTGTTGCGCCAGAGGCGGCTTTGTCAGGCTGGCCACATGACCTGGAAAAACTGTCTGCGGACAAACGCCGGCTCCCTCGGCCTGTAAAGTGAGATGAGTGCCGCCACCCCAGAGTTGTCTGTGACTGGACTTAACTTTCAGGGGTCCTTTACCTTTACCCTACTTACACAATTTTTGCTTATGTGCATGGGGTTCCGGAACATGACCCACCATGTAAGTGGAGGAATGCCCACACTGTGAATGATCCTGAAGCAAACTTGCATATATAGGGCTGCATTGAATTGAGTAGGTCCACTGGAATCCATAGACTTAAAAATTACTTGAATTTAATGGGTCTCTTCCCTGTGTGACTTAGTTCCTCATCCATACTTAGCTTTGCTCTGTGCTTTATAGGCACAGTTCCTGGCTTTCCAGGTCCGTGTCCAAATGTTGTTGTTGTTGTTTCATCCCAGGAAAACTTGTGTTTTCCTGCCAAATTGGAGCAAATGAGAATCTGTGGAGAACCTGATTGCTGTTTTCTCTGATCCAGCAAAATGAAGGACGGCCAATCCAGCCTATCAAAGCGGTGAAAGCAACCACTTGTCCTCTTGGTAGCAACACTGTTCCTGAATACCTTCCTTCCCCTCTCAGTATTGCAGGGATACAGTGCCAGTATTTGATAGGCAGCTGCAGCGTAAAGGGGAAGAGCGACCATGCCTGGAATGCTGTCCGCATTGATGGAAGGTGGCATCTCTTAGACTGCACCTGGGGAAGTGGCTCTGTGAATACTGCTTTTAGCAAGTTCACTTTCAGGTACGCTGTTAGGCAGACCAGGCAGAGCGTGGGACACACTGAGGGGATAGCAGAAGAAGAAGAGTTTGGATTTGATATCCCGCTTTCTCACTACCCTAAGGAGTCTCAAAGCGGCCAACAATCTCCTTTCCCTTCCTCCCCCACAACAGTGGGGCTGAGAGACTTCAGAGAAGTGTGACTAGCCCAAGGTCACCCAGCAGCTGCAGGTGGAGGAGCAGGGAAGCGAACCCAGTTCTCTTAACCACTACACCACACTGGCTCTCACAGTTAACTTCATTTGCTTTCAGGCGGTTTTGTTTTGCTTGGACCACTTGTCAGAGTTTGCAATTTGATGGCCGCAGGGCTGATTAATGTAAGCAAGTGCAATAAGAATGCTGCAGCTAGGTTGGTGACTGGGAGCGGCCGCCGAGACCCTATAACACCGGCCCTGAAAGACCTACACTGGCTCCCAGTACATTTCCAAGCACAATTCAAAGTGTTGGTGCTGACCTCTAAAGCCCTAAATGGCCTCGGCCCAGTATACCTGAAGGAGTGTCTCCACCCCCATCCTTCAGCCTGAGGTCCAGCTCTGAGGGCCTTCTGGCAGTTCCCTCACTGTGAGAAGTGAGGTTACAGGGAACCAGGCCTTCTCAGTAGTGGCGCCCGCCCTGTGGAACGCCCTCCCATCAGATGTCAAGGAAATACAATAACTATCTGACTTTTAGAAGACATCTGAAGGCAGCCCTGTTTAGGGAAGTTTTTCATGTTTGAAGTGTTATTCCGTGCAGAGTGGCTGTGGAGGCCCGGCCAGATGGGCGGGGGTATAAGTAATATTCATCATCATCATCATCATCATCATCATCATCATCATCATCATCATTATTATTATTATTATTATTATTATTATTATTATTATGCCATGGGCATGGAGTGTCCTGATGGCAGGGATAGATACCATCTATTCATCCTCTTTGAACAGTTCTGGAGTGTTGTGCTTATTCCGGGCTACATGTGTAAAATCTGGGGATTCTGGAGGCTGGATTGTTGCAACACAGCAGCTTCCTCAACCAGATGCCGTCCAGCTGCTCTGGATCACCACTCTGTTTGCCTGTCTGGCCCTGGTGCTGATTTAGGCATTATTATGAAATACTAGACTATTGCGCCTTCTCCTTTTGCAGGTACGATGAGTTTTACTTCCTTACTCACCCCGCTCTGTTTATTAAGAAGCACTTCCCTGAGGACCCCAAGTGGCAGCTTCTGAAACAGACGGTGACACTGGAGCATCGGCATGATCTGACTTAAATGCAGAAGGACTGACCGTCGCAGTCATAAGAACATCAACCACTGAAAATGGGTAAAGTCAATTAGAAGCATCTGTCTTGTTCCCTTTGATATCACAGTTACATCCACAATCAGCCTCATGTACAAGCTGTTACTGCAGTGTATATAACAGGGATGGAGAACCAGAGGCCCTTTCAGAGGTCCTGCACTACAACTTATCCAGAATGCGGCAGCTAGACTGGTGACTGGGAGTGGCCGCCCAGACCACAGAACTTGAAAGACCTACATTGGCTCCCAGTCCATTTCCGAGCACAATTCAAAGTGTTGGTGCTGACCTTGAAAGCCGCCTAAACGGCCTCGGTCCAGTAGACCTGAAGGAGAGTCTCCACCCCCATCGTTCTGCCCGGACACCGAGGTCCAGCGCCGAGGGCCTTTTGGCGGTTCCCTCACTGCGAGATGCCAAGTTACAGGGAACCAGGCAGAGGGCCTTCTCGGTAGTGGCTCCCGTCCTGTGGAACGCCCTCCCATCAGATGTCAAAGGAATAAACAACTATCTGATGTTTAGGGAAGTTTTTTAATGACTGATGTTTTAATGTATTTTTAAGCTCCTGTTGGAAGCCGTCCAGAGTGGCTGGGGAGACCTGGCTGGGCGGGCGGGCCGGGTATAAGTAATAAATGATGATGATGATGATGATGATGATGTCCCATCATCCCTGACTATCATGTGGTTGATGGGACATAAGAATTCAGCAACATCTGGAGGAAATCAGATTGGGGAAGGCTGGTTTAGCACACCACCCCAGACTCTCAGCTGTGGTTAACGTTATAAAGTTATAGAGTTATTATAGAGTTGGAAGGGACCACAAGTGTCATTTTGCCTAACCCCCAGCAATGCAGGATTATTATTTTTGCCCCGTGTGAGGCTCCAACCCACGACCCTGAGATTAAGAGTTTAAACAAGCTAGCTGGATGAGCCATGGTTTAAAGATGGCTTATCAAACCAATCAACCAGGGTTAACAATAAGCATAGTTCATCAGGTTTGGGTGAGGCAACAAGCTGTGGTTAAGCCTAACGAGGATGTACCGTAGTTTCCAAACTCTTCACCGCTTGTGTAGAGGGAGGAGGGGGGGAATGTGTGAGCCCAAGGCTTGCTTTGGCTCATTCCCAGCATACTAAACCATGGTTTCACTTGACATCTGAACTGGGTCTGTAAGTATTCCATGCTCTACCTTAGATACCTTTGTTTGCCCCTATTGCTGATTTAGATAGTGTTGCTAAATACTGCACTATTGACCTCTCTTTTTCAGGTACCATGTGATTTACTTCCTCAACCACCCTGTTCTGATTATTAGCACTTCCCAGATGATCCCAAATGGCAGCTTCTGAAGCAGACTTCTGCACCTGCAGCAGCTTGAATGGAACCCGCCTACCGTGTAATTTGATATCCTTCAAGGACAGTCACTTGTCTCGGGCATCACTGCTAAACTGACCACGGTTTTGATGCACAGGGTTTTTAGCTTGACACAAAGTTTTTAAAAATGGAAAACATATATAATATATATAACATGATATTTGTTTCAATGAGCTAAAATCGATTGCAGTAGCTATTTACAAATTTACAGTATAACTAAGAAATCGGGGAGGTGTTCCAGGATTTCTTTTTAAAGGCCGTATCCAAAAATGAGTAAAGTGGGAAACCCTAGATTGATTTTGAAAAGCAGATAATGAAAGGGTACAATTAATGTTTAGGCATAAACTTGTTCATATAAAAATGTGTTGGATCCCGCCCCCCATCCTTTACAGTACAGCAACACAAATCATTAGCATTTTATCCACCATATTCTTGAGACACCCTAATGTGGTCCTATCCATTCACTTAAAGTAGTAGCAGATGTTTTTTATATATAGCAAACAGTAAATAAAAAGAGTACAATCCATAAATTGGTGCAAGCTTTTGGGGCTTGCCTTTGATTTCCCAGTGTGTTTGTAAATGCAATAAAGTTTCACTGTTCTCCGCCAAATGTGTCCTTGTGGTTTGTTCCTCTTGCTTGATTCAGTTGTTTAATATGTGGCAATCTAATAAATTTACAGTCGTATCTTGGCTCCCGAACGCCTTGCAAGTCGAACGTTTTGGCTCCCAAAAGCTGCAAGCCCGGAAGTGAGTGTTCCGGTTTGCGAACGTTATTTGGAACCCGAACGTCCAACGCGGCCTACGAGGCTTCCGATTGGAAGCCACGCCTTGGTTCCCAAACATTTTGGAAAACGAACGGACTTCCAGAACAGATTCCGTTCGACTTCCGAGGTACGACTGTACCTACAGCATAATCACATCTTACGCGCAGAGGCATATCTAGGGGTTCTCTATGTAGAGGTGAAGGGGGTAAGGTCCTGAAAACTGCTGCTACTTAGGGGTCTAAAACAGATACATTTTTACTTAGCTTTAACACACTTACAACTGTTATTTTATAGTGCAGAGCAACAGGGACAGAAGGAACCATGAGAGAAGCGATGACTGGCTTCACGGTTTTCCCCACATAATGGTTTTTTACACGGCACGCGCACACATTGTGATTAATATTATGGCACTGTTACCACGCTGTGGACTTCAAACTTATTTCCTCACCCCAAATGTATTGATACATTGCCCAGCCTTAAAGTATGTGTGTGTGCTCTATGCGACTGCTGGTGCTGCTGCTCGCGTGAGTGTTGGGAGGACCGCTCCCTTTTCTGCCAACTCCATCTGGCCTAGGGGGCGGGGCCTGCACTCATCGCCACAGCATAAGAGGCCTGGGAGAGGCCTCCGGGACACGACTGCTGGTGCTGCTGCTCGCGTGAGTGTTGGGAGGACCGCTCCCTTTTCTGCCAACTCCATCCGGCCTAGGGGGCGGGGCCTGCACTCATCGCCACAGCATAAGAGGTCTGGGAGAGGCCTCCGGGACACGACTGCTGGTGCTGCTGCTTGCGTGAGTGTTGGGAGGACCGCTCCCTTTCTGCCAACTCCATCCGGCCTAGGGGGCGGGGCCTGCACTCATCGCCACAGCATAAGAGGCCTGGGAGAGGCCTCCGGGACACGACTGCTGGTGCTGCTGCTCGCGTGAGTGTTGGGAGGACCGCTCCCTTTTCTGCCAACTCCATCTGGCCTAGGGGGCGGGGCCTGCACTCATCGCCACAGCATAAGAGGCCAGAGAGAGGCCTCCGGGACACGACTGCTGGTGCTGCTGCTCGCGTGAGTGTTGGGAGGACCGCTCCCTTTTCTGCCAACTCCATCCGGCCTAGGGGGCGGGGCCTGCACTCATCGCCACAGCATAAGAGGCCAGAGAGAGGCCTCCGGGACACGACTGCTGGTGCTGCTGCTTGCGTGAGTGTTGGGAGGACCGCTCCCTTTTCTGCCAACTCCATCCGGCCTAGGGGGCGGGGCCTGCACTCATCGCCACAGCATAAGAGGCCTGGGAGAGGCCTCCGGGACACGACTGCTGGTGCTGCTGCTTGCGTGAGTGTTGGGAGGACCGCTCCCTCTCCTGCCAACTCCATCCGGCCTAGGGGGCGGGGCCTGCACTCATCGCCACAGCATAAGAGGTCTGGGAGAGGCCTCCGGGACACGACTGCTGGTGCTGCTGCTTGCGTGAGTGTTGGGAAGACCGCTCCCTCTCCTGCCAACTCCATCCGGCCTAGGGGGGCGGGGCCTGCACTACCATCACAGTTTAGAGGACAGAGCAGCTACCGGCAGCAATGGACAAAATAGTTTTAAATGTTTTAATTGCTTTTAATTTGCAGCACCTTAAATGGGGGTTGTTGTTTTTTATAATATTATATTATTTCATTATCTGCTGCAAATGTTAAAGATGTTTTTATATATTTTAAGGTGTTTTAAAGGTGCTTTTATTGTTTACTTTGTTGTACCACCGTGAATGGTGGTTTTTATTTATGTATTTTTGTTTGTTCCATTTTGTTTTGTTTTGGGGGGTGGACACTGAGTGGGGCGGGGATTGGTTTTGTTTGGGCATAATTGTGTTGGTTGTTTTGTTTTCTATTTGTAAATGGAGGTTAGTATGAGGCTTGGGATTGCGACCGTGGAGGGGCGAGGGAGGTATGGCGGTGGGGGCAGATGTTATAGGCGAAGGGGATCGAGATATGGATATGCTCGTACCCCTTCCAATCTGCGCCCCATCCCGAGAGACGAGGGTAGGGTGAGCAAGGATTACTCACCTCCTTCACTGGTGTTGTGCAATGCCAGGTCTATAGGCAACAAAACTGCTACCCTGCGAGATTTCTTTATCTCGCAGGGAGTTGCCCTGGCTTGTGTGACGGAGACCTGGGTGCGCGAAGGGGTAACTGTTACCTTACGAGAGATGGCGCCCCCGGGTTTCTCCGTCCTCCACCAGTCACGGACTGTGGGCCGGGGGGGAGGGGTGGCAGTATTAATCCGGGAAGATTGTTCTTTCAGGGCTCTACCATCGCCATCGATCCCCGGCATTGAATGTGTTGGCCTAGTGTGGGGCTCCGAGGAGAGCTTGGCTGTCTGGCTGGTGTACCGGCCACCTAGCGCACCAGCAGCCACCCTGTCAGGCCTGCTGGAGGTGGTGGCCGGCTGGGCCTTGGAGTTCCCTAACCTATTGGTATTGGGAGACTTCAACTTCCACGCTGATGCCACTCCCTCCTCACAGGCTCTGGACCTGGTGTCTTCCATGGCGACACTAGGGCTCTCCCAGTTTGTTTCGGGCCCCACACATCAAGCAGGCCACACGCTGGATTTGATCTTTGGCGCCGGTATAGATGTGATCATGTCTCCTTCGATGAAGGTGCCATGGTCTGATCACTACGCTCTGAAAGCCAGGATTGACTTTCCACCCCCACCCTGCTTAGGTGGCGAGCCGATTTGGGCTCGCCCGCGGAGGCTGATGGACCCGGATAGATTCCGTCAAGCCTTGCGGGACCTTGCTCCCCCTGGCGACTCATTGACTGAGCTTGTTGAGGGCTGGAATACCCAGCTCCTGGCAGCCATCGATGAGATCGCACCTAAGCGCCCTCTGCGACCCCGCAGAAACCGGGCTCCCTGGTTTACCGAGGAGCTTCGGAAAATGAAGCGGGACCTCAGACGGCTAGAGCGAGTATGGCGGGGTGCCCGTGACGGAGCCTCAAGAACATCTTATAGGGTTTTTATGAAAACCTATGAGATGGCAGTGAAGGCTGCTAAGAAGTCTTACTTCTCGGCCTCCATTGCATCCGCTAGCTCTCGCCCGGCGCAATTATTTAGTATAATCCGGTCTTTAACGTCCCTTGAAGGACAGCCAAATTTAAATAACAATCTGACACACAGCTGTGAGGCATTTGCGAGCTTTTTTGCGGAGAAGGTCCTGTTGCTCCGCCATGACCTCCCTGCCAATTTGGATACAATAAAGGAACTGGAGGCCCCTCGACTGTCCTCGGGTCCAGTATTGGACCACTTTGACCGGATATCTCCAGCCGATGTGGACAGATTCCTCCAAGCTGGAAAGCCCACCACCTGTCCTCTTGACCCGTGCCCGTCATGGCTGATTAGAGCGTGTCCAGACGAGGTGCGGGCCCCCCTGGGGGATATCATCAATTTGTCCCTTGGCACCGGGATATTCCCAGGGGAACTGAAGGAGGCGGTGGTGCGTCCGCTCTTAAAGAAAACATCATTAGATCCCTCAGATCTATCCAATTACCGCCCGGTCTCGAATCTTCCATTCCTGGGTAAGGTGATTGAGAGAGCGGTTGCTGAACAGCTTGGTAGGTTTCTGGATGAAACATCTGCTCTGGACCCATTCCAGTCCGGCTTCCGCGCTGGTCATGGGACCGAGACGGCTCTGGTCGCCCTAACAGATGATCTCCGCAGGCAGCTGGATCGAGGCGGGTCAGGGCTGCTGATTCTTCTAGATCTGTCAGCAGCCTTTGACATGGTCGATCACGAACTCCTGGACCACCGCCTTGCCGACGTGGGGATCCAGGGCACAGTCCTTCAATGGCTGCGCTCGTTTCTCTCTGGTCGGGGACAGAGGGTGGCGCTTGGGGGGGAATTGTCATCACGCCACTCCTTGGTGTGTGGAGTGCCTCAGGGTGCAATTCTCTCCCCGATGCTTTTTAACATCTTTATGCGCCCCCTCGCCCAGCTTGTCCGGAGTTTTGGGCTGGGTTGCCATCAGTATGCTGATGACACCCAACTCTATCTGTTGATGGATGGCCATCCTGACTCGGCCCCAGACACACTGACCAGATGTCTGGAAGCTGTGGCTGGATGGTTACGTGGGAGCCGGTTGAAGTTAAATCCTTCGAAGACAGAGGTCCTCTGGCTGGGGCGGGACGATATGGGATCGAGGGGGCAACTCCCATCTCTTGCGGGGGTGCAATTAGTGCCAGCACCGGCCGTTAAGAGTTTGGGTGTAATCTTCGATACCTCCCTCTCTATGGAGTCGCAGATTACAGCTATAACAAAGGCGGCATTTTTTCATCTCCGCCAAGCTAAGCAGTTGGCCCCTTATCTCTCTCGTCCTGACCTAGCCACTGTGATCCATGCGACGGTCACCTCCAGACTGGATTATTGTAACTCGCTCTACGTGGGGCTGCCCTTGAGACTGACCCAGAAACTCCAGCGGGTGCAGAATGCCGCGGCGAGACTCCTTATGGGGTCTTCGCTGCGAGAGCACATTCATCCGGTATTATACCAGCTGCACTGGCTCCCGGTGGAGTACAGGATCAGGTTTAAGGTGCTGGTTTTAACCTTTAAAGCCCTATACGGCCTAGGACCCTCGTACCTACGGGACCGCCTCTCCTGGTATGCCCCTCAGAGAAACCTACGGTCTGCAAATAATAACATCCTCAAGGTCCCAGGCCTCAGAGAGGTTAGGCTGGCCTCAACTAGAGCCAGGGCCTTCTCGGCTGCAGCTCCAAACTGGTGGAATGCTCTGTCAAAAGAGACTAGGGCCCTGCGGGACCTGACATCTTTCCGCAGGGCCTGCAAGACAGAGTTGTTCCGCCAGGCCTTTGGTCAGGGCGCAGCCTGACTCCCTCCTCTGGCAACCTGCACATAATTCTGCTTAATTGGTTGCCATCAATTTGATTTAATTAATTTTTATAATGAAATATTTTTAGATTGTGTGATTATTTGACTGATTATTTGATTGTTGTTAGCCGCCCTGAGCCCGGCTTTGGCTGGGGAGGGCGGGATATAAATAAAATTTATTATTATTATTATTATTAAAAATCTGTTGAATGGTTTCTTTAAATGTAAAGGTTCATCATTGTTCCACTCCATGTGTATGTCTTAAAGGGGCCGGAGCAAGGGCCAGAGCAAGATAACGAGACCCAGCTTTACAGCTGTGAAACATAGCAGGTGCTGCTGAGTTGTATTTGATTAAGGCGTGTCAGCATTTGGGTAGAGTATATAAGGGGCAGCACCTAGCTCTCCCATTACCCTGGGGGATGGGTTGGTGGTTGGGTCATGTTTGTTTGTTAATATATTTAGTGTTAATGGAGTTTTTGTTTTTCTTATTAAAACCTTCTTTAAGTTATTTTTGAGTCCTTTCTTTTTAATGCATGATCTCCCCAGCAAGCTCTCTGCAGCGTCACTATACTGCAAAAAAGCCAACATCTTTGGTTATGGGCCCAGCTGCTGAGTGGATGACTGCATATTTTTGGACTCTGAGAAAGGTTTAAAAACTCCTTCTCCTGTTAGCGTAGTTTTTGTGGGTCTGGAAGATATCCAGAATGGTTGACCGGGTTCCTGAAGCTGAGAAGGCTCTGGTCTTCCCACAGCTAACAGATGAGAACTATAGTTTATGGTCTTTTCGGGTGGAGGCGCTTTTGACCACTAGAGAAGTATGGACCTATGTAACTGATGACCCTCCTAACCCTGTAACTAATGCTTGGTCGAAAGAAGATGCAAAAGCCAGGGCAATAATTAATTTGGCAGTCAGCGACCAGCAAGTAGTCTATATAAGAAATAAGAAAACTGCCAAAGAAATGTGGGACAGTCTTGCAGCAGTGCATGTTAGAAAAGAGTCAGCGTCTGCATTGACGTTTTTCAAGCAGTTGTACCAGACGAAGTTGCAGCCTGGTGGTGATTTGGCAGCACACTTGAGACGTCTGGAGGCAATACGCAGCGAATTAATTTGAAGGGACATGGAGATACCTGATATTCAGTATGTTTTTATCATCCTTTGTTCCCTTAATGAGGACTTTGATGGTATAGCTAGCCAGATATCTGCCGTTCCACCAGCACAATTAACTGTGGAAGGGGTAACGGCAAGATTAATGGGCGAGTTGGATAGAAGGGAGGCTTGTGCCATAAGCACTCCTGTTTCCAGAAAGAATGAGGAACACCATATGCAAACCTGTGGTGATACAACTGCATTTAAAGCTGCAAAGCGTTGTTGGTTCTGCAATAAGCAAGGACATTTTGCAAGGGACTGCAGAGCCAAAAGAAAGCAAAGTACTCCCAAGTCTGTTTCTGTTCGTCAATCACGGTCGTCAGCCCAGCAGCCGACATCGTACTGTAAAGACAGAAACGAGCCGCGAGCTTTTCACGCTCGGACTAAAGATCGTAAAAGAATTAAAGATGCCAAGTGGAAGTCTTTTGTTATCGACTCAGGAGCATCTCAGCACGTCTGCAATGATCGAAGCTTGTTTATTTCTTTCGAAGAGGAAATTGGTAATGTACATTTAGCCAATTCACAAGTCCTGCAGTCGCTTGGCAGGGGTACTGTTAAACTTGACTCTTTAAACATTACAATAGCAAACTGCATTTACTGCCCGTCAATGGACAATTTATTATCAGTAAGGTGTTTTGCTCGTCAAGGCATAACTGTGCGTTTCTTAAAGTCAATGTGTGAGTTTTTCGAGGGGAACAAACGTCTATTGTATGCCCGGGAATCTGATGGTTTATATAGACTGTATTTTCGCACCTACTCACAATCGCCTATAAATTGCAGAGCAGCACAGTCAAGCCAGGGGTTGAGGAATGTAAGACCACATTCTGGGTGTGTCCACATGGCGCACAGAATTCTGGGACACCTGAATTTTGCTGATGTAATTAAGACACAGAATATTGTCAATGGCCTCAACTTAAAACCATGTAAATTCTTTATGCAGTGTCTATCTTGTTGCAAGAATAAGATTAAGGTTGCACGCAAGGGTAGGTGCTCAGATAGGAAAGTAACTGAGCCATTTGAGCGTGTACATTGTGATTTAGTTGGGCCACTCCCACCATCATTAGGAGGTTCTAAGTACTGGCTTACTCTCATAGACCAGTATAGTAGATACTGTTGGACTTATGCAATAGCTGAGAAGTCCCAAGCATTTGAGAAGTACAAGGTTTTTTGCAACTGGGTAAAAACACACTTTAACAAACCAATTAAGAACCTGTTTTCTGACCGGGGTGGGGAATTTGTTTCTGAGGATTTTGAGAAATTCCTGGAAGCGCAGGGGACTACTCATGAGTTATCTTGCCCCCGAAGTCCCTGGCAAAATGGGCTTGTTGAAGTTGTGCAGCGTGACCTGCAGGCAGGGGTTAAAACTTATCTGCATGATGCTAATCTGCCCAAAGACTTCTGGGCTGAAGCACTCAATGCCTTTTGTTATGTTAGAAATCGCAGTTATCATTCTGGTTTAGATGTCACCCCCTATGAGAAGCTGTTTAAAAAACGCCCTAATCTGAAATACCTACGCATTTGGGGTTCAGATGTAATTATGCATTATCCTGCTAAGCAGAAATTGGGTGAACGTAGTGTTCAGGGAAAATTAATGGGCTACCAGCAGGGGGCGTACAGAATTTACATACCAGCAACTGGCAAATTTCATATTACCAGAAGCATGATACAAACTGTAAATTGGAATGGAGTTGCTGTTTTCCAAGATACTGATGGTATAAATGATACTGAGGAAGAAGAGGAAGCAGCAGCAGGAGAAAATGGTGCTTCTGAATTAATGGGGAAAGACAAAAAGCCTGTTGAATCTGATAATTTGTTTGATTTAAAGTCACAGGCACCCGAGGGGAGGCTAGATTCTCTTGAGTTTTCTGACCGTGAGCTTAGCCTACAGGCACCTCTTCAGTCTGACAATGATGATTTACAACCTGAAACTAGTAGTTCACTGAGTCCCATTAAGTCTGAGGAGTCTGACTCTCCTTCCGGACTGAGACGTTCAGATAGAAAGAGGCAGAAACCACAAAGATTTGCAGATGAACATTTTAATACTGTGTATGCCAATAAGGCGGTTTTTGAGCCAAAAAGCTACAATGATGTTCAGAATTTACCTAAGCACCAAGCTGTAAATTGGTATAAAGCTATGAACTCTGAGATAGCTTCTTTAAAAGAGCATAACACTTGGTCTCTCGTACCACAAACCCCAGATATGAGACTTATTGATTCAAAATGGGTTTATAGAGTTAAAATGAATGACAAAAAATGAAGTTGTAAGGTACAAGGCAAAAATAGTTGCTAGGGGTTTTCAACAAATTCCAGGCGAAAATTATGATTTGTGCTATTCACCAAGTGTAAAATATGAAACAGTTAAGCTTTTGTTAAAAGATGCTTCACAGTGTGGAAAAGCCCACTATGCAATGTTTCTCTGCTCTTAAGAGAGTGGTAATGTACCTTAAACATACCAAACATTATAGGTTGCAGTTTACATTACACATGAAAAACATGTACAAAGTATGTTTTATGTTTTTGTTCCACAATGATGAACCGCAGGGGAAATGTTGAATGGTTTCTTTAAATGTAAAGGTTCATCATTGTTCCACTCCATGTGTATGTCTTAAAGGGGCCGGAGCAAGGGCCAGAGCAAGATAACGAGACCCAGCTTTACAGCTGTGAAACATAGCAGGTGCTGCTGAGTTGTATTTGATTAAGGCGTGTCAGCATTTGGGTAGAGTATATAAGGGGCAGCACCTAGCTCTCCCATTACCCTGGGGGATGGGTTGGTGGTTGGGTCATGTTTGTTTGTTAATATATTTAGTGTTAATGGAGTTTTTGTTTTTCTTATTAAAACCTTCTTTAAGTTATTTTTGAGTCCTTTCTTTTTAATGCATGATCTCCCCAGCAAGCTCTCTGCAGCGTCACTATACTGCAAAAAAGCCAACAAAATCACCATGCGGGAAAAACTGTGAAGCCAGCTAGTGCCTCAAAATTTAGCTGGTGCTCTATCACAATTTTGAAAAGCAGGTAACATCTAGCCCTCCACTCAACCCTTGTTATGCTTCAAAAAGAATTTGTCTAAGTTTGCATAAGTAAGTGGAAAAGAGACTAAGAAAAAGAGAAATTAAGAAAAGAGGAGAAATGATTCCCTACAACAGGTAACTTATCAGTTTTCGTGAAAGGTGTCAACTTTGAGAGAAAGCAGTATTATTTGTGATGGCTAAAGGGTAAAGGGACCCCTGACCGTTAGGTCCAGTCGCGGACGACTCTGCGGTTGCGCGCTCATCTCGCTCTATAGGCCGAGGGAGCCGGCATTTGTCCGCAGACAGTTTTTCCGGGTCATGTGGCCAGCATGACTAAGCCGCTTCTGGCGAACCAGAGCAGCGCACGGAAATGCCGTTTACCTTCCCGCCGGAGCGGTACCTATTTATCTACTTGCACTTTGATGTGCTTTCGAGCTGCTAGGTTGGCAGGAGCCGGGACTGAGCAACGGGAGCTCACCCCGTCGCGGGGATTCGAACCGCCAACCTTCTGATCGGCAAGCCCAAGAGGCTCAGTGGTTTAGACCACAGCACCACCCGCGTCCCTACACAACACAAAACACTGTTGCTGTCTGTAGGTTTTATCTTTATTTTTTCTACCTTATATTTTGGAAATGTACATCCAGGTTTTATTTCCTTTAAATTGGGGGGGGGGGGCAAGAGAGTGGGGCCCTAAACTATAGCGTGTTTAGCATACATGTAAATACGGCACTAGGGGCTGCCTGCCCTGCTCACTCTGCTAAGCCTAGACTAACCGATCCAATAGGAATCCAACCCCTGCGACAATCCAATATTGTGTCCTACATTTCTAAGCAGTGAAAAGTTCTGGAGCAGCAATACAGGGAGAAAGGGTACCAGGGGTAGGGGGGCTTGTAAACTGGCCACATATGGTTGATCTGTCTGGACTGAGATCAAGTCATACTCAAGCCACAAAGCTCTGTTTTGACGTTTCGTTCTTTGCTTGAATTCCCCAGAATATTTTGTTGGAAGCCTCCCAGAGTGGCTGGGGAAACCCAGCCAGATGGACGGGGTATAAGTAATAAATGATGATGATGATGATGAAAATAGTATAGGAATTAATACCAAAAAATACTACACCCCATTCCCTGCAAAAAGGACGCCCTAAAAACAAACTGAGCACACCTCTTATATCAATCGGCAATGAGAACAGGAGATGGACCTTTCCATTAATTATATGTGGGCAGATCCACATAAAACATAGACTATGAACTGCCGAAATCTACCTGGCAGGGGAGGAAATGTGCAATTGGGACTCCAGGGAACTTTGACACACTGCTGTGCTGTTTTGTCCAAACTTGTTCTGCTTTCACTTTTGTTTGGGTGCCGTAAGTGCTGTTCCTGTTTCTCTTATCATAATGCCAAGGTCTCCATCAAAAGCAGAAATTGCGTGCACAAAAGTTGAAGCAACTTCTACGGAACAGAAACACAACGTGGCATTGTCTCATTGGTCTTGATCCATCAAGGGTGCTCTATTGTGTGCACGAAACATACCAGAGCTGCTGGGTGCGATGGCTATCAGGGCTTCAAGTAAAAGTAGTGATTATTTATTTCACCACTGAGGGAGGGTGGCACTCTGCGCATGCTCAGGCACTCACTCGTTTATGATGGCTTGAACATGAGAGGTAAGCGGAACAGCCGTGCACAAAGGCAGCATACCTCTAACGTAAGAACATAAAAAGAGCCTGCTGGATCAGGCCAATGGCCCAACTATTCAAGCATCCTGTTCTCACAGAAGCTGAGCAGATGTGTGTGGAAAACCCATAAAAATAAAATATCAGGGAAGGGCAATCTGTGGCCATACAGATGGTCTCTGCCAGCATGGCTAATGGTCAGGGATGGTGGGCATTGCAGTATATGTTTTAATGTACATATTGTCTCATCCCAAGGATAAGATCAAGGGAAGTAATAGTGCCACTGTATTCTGCTCTGGTCAGACCTCACCTGGAGTACTGTGTCCAGTTCTGGGCACCACAATTCAAGAAGGACACTGACAAACTGGAACGTGTCCAGAGGAGGGCAACCAAAATGGTCAAAGGCCTGGAAACGATGCCTTATGAGGAACGGTTAAGGGAGCTGGGCATGTTTAGCCTGGAGAAGAGGAGGTTAAGGGGTGATATGATAGCCATGTTCAAATATATAAAAGGATGTCACATAGAGGAGGGAGAAAGGTTGTTTTCTGCTGCTCCAGAGAAGCGGACACGGAGCAATGGATCCAAACTACAAGAAAGAAGATTCCACCTAAACATTAGGAAGAACTTCCTGACAGTAAGAGCTGTTCGGCAGTGGAATTTGCTGCCAAGGAGTGTGGTGGAGTCTCCTTCTTTGGAGGTCTTTAAGCAGAGGCTTGACAACCATATGTCAGGAGTGCTCTGATGGTGTTTCCTGCTTGGCAGGGGGTTGGACTCGATGGCCCTTGTGGTCTCTTCCAACTCTATGATTCTATGATTCTATGATTCTATGATTCTATAACCATTTTGTAGCCTTTCAAGAGGAAAGGAGAACAAGGATCAACTCTGTCCCAGAAACAATCTGATGGGATGCCCATGTGTTGAAGGCATGCTGTCTCTTATTGTGATATATACAGTGTGGAATTATAGTCCTGTAAGGAATCTGCTAGAATGCTGAGGGTTTTTTTTCATGTGGATTTGGAATTTGATAGTACAGTGGTACATTGGTTCTCGAATGTAATCCGTTCCGGAAGTCCATTCGACTTCCGAAACACATACATTTAATTGACCAGCTGTGCAACCCTGAGCAGTTTTACTCACTGAGTAGCCCCACTGAGTTCAGCAAGATTGACCCTCTTGTAAGTGCCTGTAAAAATGCACCCCACATTTTCTTTAAACAAGTGTCAGGCTTAGAGAGAAAAAGGTAAAGGTAAAGGTAAAGGGACCCCTGACCTTTAGGTCCAGTCGTGGCCGACTCTGGGGTTGCGACGCTCATCTCGCTTTATTGGCCGAGGGAGGCAGCGTACAGCTTCCAGGTCATGTGGCCAGCATGACTAAGCCGCTTCTGGCGAACCAGAGCAGCAGAACTATTACTTTAGCAAATAATAATTGCTGTTGTGCAAGAAACTGATTTCTGCAGTTATTGCTATACCATCCAATTGTAATCGTGACTGATAGCTTTTCAAATAAAGTTTCTCAAGACAAAAGCAAGAATGTCATGTTTAAATGCATATTGTATTTTTTAAACATAGTTATAGTAAGTTGGGAACCCAAATAAAGCAGAAGCACGAGGGCCAACTTGTGTTTTTGGCAATCTAGTAAGGTAAAGTCAGGGAAGTGATTATGGCAGTCCTAAAAAGAGGTTTAAATGACACACATGACAACACTTTTATGCTAGGTAAGTTGCACATTGTGGTGTTATGTTGATCAAAAGAAATACTGCATGTAAAACACATTTCAAGTAGCATCTCATCATATTTCTTAACACTAAGAACTCCAAAGAAGAGAATAAAGTTAAAACATATGGCTTTTTCTTTTCATTTGTTGAGTGTGTGTGTGTGTGTGTGTGTGTGTGTGTGTGTGTGTGTGTGTGTATTTGTGACAAGCATAATATGCTAAACTCTCATGAGTTTATTTTCGTAAGCTCATCTGATTGTGTTCCCCATATTGCTCACATGCAGGGCTCCAAACCCAGAAATAGCCCTAAAACGTCATATAGACGTCACAAAAAGGAGTGAAAAAAGGAGTGAACATGCGGTCCGCCAAGCTGCACAGAGGTCCGGAACTAAACCCTTACGCAAAACGAGGATTGCCTGTACCATACTCTGGACTTCTAAGCCAGTGGTTCCCAAACTTTCTGGGGCTGCTGCCCGCTTGGTTCCATAGACTCATCCCCAGTGCCTCCTACAGTCCCACTCTATAAAAAGCATTACAGGGGAACCTTGGTTGTTGAATACTTCGGAAGCCGAACAATTCAGAACCTGAACGCCGACAACCCGGAAGCGAATGCTTCCATTTTTGAATGCACCTCGGAAGTCGAACGGAACTCCATTTTTAAAAAAGAATTTGCCGATCGGCAATTGATCCTTGGTTGTCAAATGTTTCGGAAGTCGAACGGTCTTCCGGAACGGATTATGTTCGACAACCGAGGTTCCACTGTACAGTCGTATCTTGGAAGTCGAACGGAGTCCGTTCCAGAAGTCCATTTGACTTCTGAAACGTTTGGAAACCAAAGTGCGGCTTCTGATTGACCTCAGGAAGCTCCTGCAGCCAATCAGAAGCCGTGGAAGCCCCACTGGACGTTCGGCTTCCAAAAGAACGTTTGACTCCTGTCAGGGAACTGCCATCAGTTTCCGAGGGAGAGAGCAAGCTCCAAAGGGATCCCAGAGAGCGTCCCGGGAGTGGGAGAGGCAGCCCATCTTCTGGGGAAGGGAATCAGCGTAGCTCCAGTGGAGAAGGGGGGCAGATGGGGGAATCGGCGAGGCGGTCCCATGACTCCTTGCCGGGGACCAGCGGGGAGAGGAAGAGTCCTCCGCTGCCTACGCCCTCCTTGCGCAGAAGGCTTCCGCGCAGGGAGAGTAGGAGGAGACTGGGTGTCAAAGAGTTTCTTTGCTGGAAGAAGTTTAAGAAACGCCCACTGACAGATTCTGCCAGCGATTGAGACAGCCACGGGTGAGTGGCTGCTCGGACAGGAAAGGTTCACTCAGGCAACCCAGCCAGGTGTTGGGACAAGCTTACGCACGAGCAACCCCTAGAACCATTACAGCAATCCGTCAGTCCCTGATGTTGCTTGTGCGCAGCCCCGGAGAGGCAGCAAGATGAGCCAAACAGAGCCGGCCAGAGGGACAGAGCAAGAAGCCCTGGTGCGAGGTCTGGCCGAGAGGAACCGAGACCTGGAGGCGCATGTAGCTACCCTGACGGCGCGGCTGGAGGAGAGACGGGTTCAGGATGCACAGGTCAGAGCCACCCCGATAGGAAGGAAGGTTCAGGGGCTGGTACACAAGTTTGGTGGAAAGCCCCAAGACTACAATGCCTTCCGAACGGAAATTCAGTACGCTTTGGAATTGCAGAAAAATGACTTTGATGTTGGCGGGGAGAGGGTGGCTTACATTGTGGGACATCTGCAGGATGGGGCGCGTGAATGGATCAGGCCCCTAATGGCGACGCAGAATGATGCATTGAAAGATCTTAAGAAATTCTACCAAGGGATGGACGCGATGTTCTCCGGCGAGGTGGACCAAAGCGTGACGAGACGGGAGCTGATGGGGTGCAAGTAGGGAAGCCTGTCCGTCAGAAACTACTGGTCGCGTTTCGCGATGTTAGTCCACAAGCTCGGGTGGGATCTGGACTCTGAACCAATGCAAATGTTGTTTGAAGCGGGTTTGTCCCCCAAAGTGAAAGACGAGTTGTCCCGAGTGCCCCGCCCGTGGTCGATGGATGAACTCACAAAGACTGTGCTTGCGATCGGTGTACGCCAGGAAACGTGGGCTCAAGAGAAGCGGGAGATAAGGGCGGAATGTTTCCATGACAACCGCATTCCAGAGATGCCGAGTGAGCCTTCCCAGGCGGCGGAGCTGATGGAAATTGAGGGAGCGTGCGTGTGTGAAGTTTCAAACGCTGGTGAAGGGCGGAAAAGGGAGGGGAAGGAGTGGAAAACTACCAAGAAGTGTTTCCTCTGTCTGCGACTGGGACATTTTGCAAAGGTCTGCCCTCAATGAAAGGCCTGGCAAGGCATGATGGGGGCTGCAGACCACGACGAGAAGGGGGAGGGGGGCAGGTGCAGGGAAACGACAACGCCTGGCTGCCAACCAGCAGGGGCAGCAGCCAGGCCAGCAACCAATAGAAGTGCCCCAGCCTGACCCCCCCCCCAAGGCAGCTATAGCCATAGAGGTGGTGCTAGAACTCCCAAACGGGCACCCCGTCAAAGTGAAGGGACTGCTAGATTCTGGCAGCTCGTGTGATTTCTTCAGCAGAGACTTTGCTCTGGAGCACCAACTCCACCTGTTGTCACTAGATTTTCCCTTGCAGGTGACCACCATCGATGGCAGGGAACTCCTGGGAGGGGAAGTGACACACCAGACACCGCCAATGAGAATGAGGGTCTCCAGGCACACGGAAACCATTGCCTTTCACGTGGCCACGCTGGCAGGACCCCCAATAATACTGGGAATGAGCTGGCTGGCAATGCATGACCCAGTGGTGTCATGGCATCAGCGGTTGGTCACCTTTGGGTCAGCTTACTGCTTAGAGCAGTGTCTGGGAGGGAAGGAACCAAGAATGACTGTGGCCAGGGTGGCTGGGTTGGCCCTGGGGCAAAAAGGGGAGGTGCCACCACAATATGCTGATTTGAAGGAGGTCTTCAGC
Organism: Podarcis bocagei; assembly: GCF_964188305.1. Classification (NCBI taxonomy): domain Eukaryota; kingdom Metazoa; phylum Chordata; class Lepidosauria; order Squamata; family Lacertidae; genus Podarcis; species Podarcis bocagei. The sequence continues at coordinate 80,800,617 of NC_138131.1, forward strand.
GAGAGGGAGGCAGATAAGCTGCCCCCCCACAGGCCCTTTGACTGCCAAATCAACCTGCTTCCAGGGGCTCAGTTACCAGTGGGTAAACTGTATGCCATGTCCGACTGGGAGATGCAGGAGCTGCGGCAGTTTATTGACAAGAACCTGAAGAGAGGTTTCATAAGGGAATCTAAGGCGATGGGGGGCAATCCAGTGTTCTTTGTGGACAAAAAGGAGACTAATCAGCACAGATTAGTTGTGGATTACCGGGCCCTAAACCTGGTATCAGAACCCGTGACTTTCCCAATGCCCAGGATTGACGATATTTTGACACGTGTGAGGCAGGGGAAGATTTTTATCAAGCTGGACCTCAGGGGAGCCTACAATCTGATTAGGATAAGGGAGGGGGACGAATGGAAAACGACCATGTTCACCCCCCTGGGGGCTTTTGAGTACTTAGTCATGCCATTTGGATTACAATCGGGCTCTGCCTGCTTTCAAGCCTTCATGCATCATGTGTTGGGGCCCCTGCTGTACAAGAATTGCATAGCCTTTTTGGACGACGTCTTAATCTATTCGGACAATGAAAAGCAACACGTCAGAGACATCAGGGAGGTGCTACAGAGATTGAAGAAGCATCAGTTGTGGGTCAAGCTGGAAAAATGCCAATTCCACGCCCGGGAGGTCGAGTTCCTGGGGTACAGGCTGTCAGACAAAGGACTAGCCATGGATCCGGGCAAGGTGAAGGCAGTGCTGGAATGGAAAGCCCCCCAAAACAGAAAGGACGTGCAAAGGTTCCTAGGCTTCAGCAACTTCTACAGGAAGTTCATAAAGAACTTCGCTCACTTGACGGCGCCCATAACGGATTGTCTTAGTAGCAAAAAGAAGTTCGCGTGGACAGAGGGTGCGCAGCAATCCTTTGAAAAACTGAAGAGGGCGTTCGCCTCGGAAGAGCAGCTCCTGCACGTGGATCCGGAGAATCCCATGAGACTGGAGACGGATGTGTCCGACCGCGCCATTGGAGCGGTCCTTTTGCAGCCCGGGGCCAAGCAGAACTGGAGGCCGTGTGCCTTTTTCTCTAGGAAGCTGAGCAAGTCAGAGCAAAACTACACAGTGTATGACTGAGAACTGCTTGCGATCTATGCGGCATTTCGGCAATGGAAACATCTGTTGATAGGGGCGCGGCACAAGTTCCAGGTCCGAACTGACCACAAGAACTTGGAATACTGGTGGACCGCGCGAGTGCTCAATCAGAGACAGATCAGGTGGTCCCAGGAGTTCGCCAAGTTTTCCTTCGAGATCCGATACATGCCGGGAGAGGAAAACGTAAGGGCAGACACTCTCTCCCGGAAACCGGAGTACATGGAAGGAGAGGGGCCACCAGAGACCAGGCACGTATTACCCGAGGACCGGTGGGTGTAGGGGGGGGCGTTGGTTGGCAAACGAGAACTGGCAGGGCTCACCAGAGACGATGAGTTTGCTCAGACAAAAATTAGGGAGCTCAGGGACGGAAAGGAAGTCCATGGAGGGTTTGAGGAAAAGGAAGGGCTACTGTACTATAAGGGGGCGCTGTATGTACCGGGGGAGACTTTGAGGGGGAAGGTACTCAAGCAACTCCATGACAACCCAACAGCTGGGCACTTTGGACAGCACAAGACCATGCTACTTGTCACCAGGCAGTTCTGGTGGCCAAAGGTGAGGGAAGACGTACGAGAATATGTACGAGGGTGCGACCGATGCCAGAGGGCTAAGGGGGAAAGGGCCACCCCCGCGGGGTTACTGCAACCCTTACCCACACCGGGAAGGCCCTGGGAGGTGGTGTCCATTGATTTTATGACAGATCTGCCCAAGTCAAGGGGAAAGACAGCGGTCATGGTAGTAGTCGATCTACTGACTAAAATGTGCCATTTCGTAGCTTGCTCACATGCAGCAACGGCAGAGGAGACCGCCAGGCTGTTTGTGGATCACATTTTCAGACTGCATGGGGCTCCCTTGAGGGTAATCTCGGATTACGGGAAACAATTTACTTCCCGGTTCTTGCGGAAACTCATGAGCTTGCTACAGGTTGAGGTGAGCTTCTCGACGGCGAGGCACCCAGAAACCAACGGACAAGCCGAAAGAGCGAACGGCATACTCCAGCAATACCTACGCTGCTATGTCAGTGAGAGACTGAACAATTGGGTAGTGAAATTAGCTTTGGCTGAATTTGCGTACAATAACGCTGAACACGTGTCCACGGGAATGAGCCCTTTCATGGTGTCACCCCAGGGCATTCCCGGGGGAGGAAGGATGGAGTGTACCTGCGGCTGAGCAATTTGTGGAGGAAATGGAGGCCTTACACCACCAGCAACTAAGGCTGAACTTGGAGCGGGCCAAGGAAGTTTACAAGAGGCAGGCGGACAGGCACCATCAGGAGGGGGAGGCCATACGGGTGGGAGACCGGGTGTGGTTGTCATACCAAGGGTTGCCCCTAAAGGGAGGGTGCAAGAAGTTGCAGCCGAGGCGGCTGGGGCCTTTTGAGGTAATACAGCAGGTGAACCCAGTGGCATTTAAACTCAAGTTGCCTGACAGCATGAAGATACATCCGGTGTTCCATAGGTCCCTACTTTCACCTTACAGGAAGGGGCGGGAATTCCCGGGACGGGAGGGAGGGGTTACCACCCACCCGCGGGTAGAGGAGAGGGAACACTGTAACGAAGCCACGGAAATAATCGATTCAAGGTGGCGAGGTCGCCAGGTAGAGTACTCGGTAGCCTGGGAGGGGGAACCTAGGTCGGAAAACACTTGGGTCCCTGCTGAATCAATCACTGACGGGTATCTGGTGGAAGAATTCCACAGTTTGTTCCCGGATAAGCCCAAACCATTAGTGAGATTCTGGGAGGAGGAATTTGGACCCATGGATGACGAAGGGGATTTTGTGGGTTTTCCTGCCTCCGAAGAGGAGGGAGAGGAGGTGTCCAAGGGAGAAGAATCAGACTGGGAGGTTCAACCAGCGGGAAGAGATCCGAGCGGATGGGAGGCTGGTTTTGAATCCTCAGAAGATGATGCCAGCTCTTTCAGGGGATTCCCCGCATCGTCGGCCGAGGAGAGGGAGGAGGTTGTGCCGGAAAATCGCGCCCGGGGTGGGAGGGGTCCTGAGGAGGAGGTGGATGTCAGGGAACTGCCATCAGGGTCCGAGGGAGAGAGCAAGCTCCAAAGGGATCCCAGAGAGCGTCCCGGGAGTGGGAGAGGCAGCCCATCTTCTGGGGAAGGGAATCAGCGTAGCTCCAGTGGAGAAGGGGGGCAGATGGGGGAATCGGCGAGGCGGTCCCATGACTCCTTGCCGGGGACCAGCAGGGAGAGGAAGAGTCCTCCGCTGCCTACGCCCTCCTTGCGCAGAAGGCTTCCGCGCAGGGAGAGTAGGAGGAGATTGGGCGTCAAAGAGCTTCTTTGCTGGAAGAAGTTTAAGAAACGCCCACTGACAGATTCTGCCAGCGATTGAGACAGCCACGGGTGAGTGGCTGCTCGGACAGGAAAGGTTCACTCAGGCAACCCAGCCAGGTGTTGGGACAAGCTTACGCACGAGCAACCCCTAGAACCATTACAACTCCCAAGGCATTCGGGAGCAGAGGTACAACGGTATCCAGAATAGTGGTTTGCATGACCAACTAAGGAAGATAATAACGCAATAAAATTCAAAACAGCAACGATCAATTGCACATTTATTCCAAATCCAGTTAAAACTATTTAGTTCAATTAAATCAGTAAAATCGATGAGCTTGATCGAGTGATACCAGTTTTTCAAATTCTGATAGTTATACCCCCAATGCCCCTCTTGCCTCCTAGCACCCTCTGGTTAATCCCACAGCCTGTGCCCACTCTGGGAACCCCTGTTCTAAGCAGTGAAAAATTATGGGGCGACAATACAGAAAGAAAGTGCTTTTTTAAAAAGCCAGTCCTTTTAAAAAAAAATAATGTTTAGGGGTACTCTCATTTTCCTAGGCATATTGAAATACTGCCCCGCAATGAGGCCAAACGTAGATTCACAAGATGTTTAGGGGTATGCGTATGCCCCTCGCGTCCCCTCAGGGAAAAAAAGCACTGGGTAGGACAATACGCAGGCCACATCTGGGTGATCTTTCCTCCTGACGGAGTTCAAGCCACCTTAATCCCTCACTCCTCCCCTTTGGGACTTTATTCCTTGATTACACAAATGCAGAGTTCCCCGTTACTCTCCAAATTCACACTGCTATGCCGTTGTGATGGTGACACACCTTGGCTGTATAAATTTCTTTCCCTAAGCAACCTCTATAAATAATATGATTGCTTGCATTTGCATTGTGAGAGAGAGATAAAGTTCAGCCTTTCTCCAGCAAGGAAATGAAACAACTTACCTGTTTCTCCTAGGTGCACTGAGAAGTCTTCTCCAAGGGAGAAGAATCATTACCTGGATGTCCCTGCTGAGCATCTATGCCGAAAAGGTAACCAGAGCATCTTGATTTGTTTGGGCCTCTTACAAAAGCAGGGTTTGTGAAATGAAGCAACTGACTGGTCCATGGAGTGTCTATTTACCAGGAACTGGTAAGCCTGGCAGACCGGAATCCTAGGATAGTTAGGAAGCAGAAGCTCATTCCAGGCACAGCCCCTGGAGGGAACTTTTCAGGTCACAGAATAACAGTTCAGTGAATTCTCCAGAGTGTTTCTCTCCAGTTTTATACAAATGAACGGTGAGGGATGGATGGGAATGGCAAGAAAAGCAGGTAAGGGCAGTGGTGAGTTTATGCTCTCGGGCCCTTTTGGCAGGCCCTATTCATTCACCTTAATAAACCTGACTATGTCTGAAAATACAATGGATTTAAAAGCTGAATTAATATATCACATAGGTTATCTTTTTTCCTATTACAGTACTTTCCGCTTCTACTGAAAGAAATACAGAGATAGAGATAGAGATAGAAAGATAGATAGATAGGAGAGAGAGAGAGAGAGAGAGAGAGAGAGAGAGAGAGAGAGAGAGAGAGAGAGAGAGAGATTTTTCTGGGGGGACGCGGGGGGATGCATACCCCTAAACATTTTGTGAATCTAAGTTTGGCCTCATTGAGGGGCCGTGTTTAAATATGAGTAAGAAAATGAGAGTACCCCTAAACATTGAATAGATAGATAGATAGATAGATAGATAGATAGATAGATAGATAGATAGACAGATAGTCTCCAGAACCAGACCTGAACACCCTTCAGAAACTGGGTTTTGCCCCTCAAGCCCTTCTGAGCCTGGGGTTGGGCCAGGCAAAAGCCATGGTCAGGCAAAGAATCTTAGACACCGAGAGACAACAGGACTGCGCAAGGTGCCCCGACTATAAAATTTGAGAAATCGAGAGATATATAGCTGCACCGGCAGCATATCTCTTCTTTCTCGTATCTAAAAATGCAAGAAGAGCCTTTACACTCGCCAGAAGCTCGGCTCTGCCCTCACAGGTCCTGGAAGGAGCCTTTAAGAAGTCCCATATGCTCAGAGTCTTTGCACCTGTCCATTGGGAGAGATAGGAAGCCCAGAGCACTTGTTCTTTAGATGTCTCTTTTATGAAGAGGCACGTAGTAAGACCATTGATCCCCTGCTGGTGAGGCTCGCCAACCTCCCGGAAAAGCAAAAACTTGACCTTTTCCTGTTAGGCAAAGATCAGAAGACGACCTGGATGGTCGCCAGATTCTGTCTACAGATCTGTAGGCACAGACCATCTCCCAACTCAAACTAGTTTGTTATGAAAATCCCCAAACTCGGTTCCATGGGTGACTCTGGGTAGATAGATAGATAGATAGATAGATAGATAGATAGATAGATAGAAAACATGGACATGGGTACCTAAAGGAAGTCAGTGTGAGCAAGTGAAATGTTGAGGACTAGTAACTTGTGGCAGAGGCAGATCTAGGGCAGTGCAGCCAGTTCTGCCAAACTGGGCATCAAGCCAAGGGGGGCACTGCAGGGTGTCGCAACTATGATGTAGGGAATTGAGCAGAGCAGGTGGTGAGGCAGGGAGCTGCTGGATTTTGACCTTGCGCAGAGCGCCACTGAAATCTGAAAGATCAAAGTTCCCCCCACCTCACTTGTGGGCTGATTTGCAAAGCTACAATAGGCCCCACTGCATTTCCAGGACAGTGGCCTTTTTTTAACCTATAACCACAATAATCAAGAATTATTGTTCCAGTTGCTAGAACTGAGCTGAGGGGGTCTCCTTGTACCTCTTTCCTAAAGCAAAGACATGAAGGATCTCGCTCCATGAGAACCTACCCGGACCCTGAAATAAACATCAGAGGCCCTTCTTTGTGTGTCTCCCCCACGAGAGGGCCAAAGGGTGGCAACACAAGAACGGGCCTTATCTGCAGTGGCTCCCTGTTTGTGGAATGCTTGCCTGGCACCTTCATCATACAGCTTTAGGCACCAGGCCAAAAAGGGAAATAGATTCAGGAGCAGTTGACACGAATAAGGAGTACCCAGTTCCCTTTTTCTCTCTAAGCCTGACATTGTTTAAAGAAAATGTGGGGTGCATTTTACAGGCACTTACAAGAGTGATCTTGCTGAACTCAGTGGGGCTACTCAGTGAGTAAAACTGCTCAGGGTTGCACAGCTGCTCAATTAAATTTATGTGTTTTAGCTGATTGACCACTTAATTTCTTAAATTTGGCAAAAACTTGCCCCTGGGTAAAAAGTATTCTGAAAGATGCTCAAGCTTTCCTTTTTCTTGGGTACACAGGTGTACACCTGTAAACAGGTGCCCTATTGTGTTAGAGCATGTGCAAGACAAGAGCATGGTCTTGTGTGACCCACATTGTTCCCCATTGGGACCTTCAATGTGAACAGAAGAAGTTGCCTCCTATCCGGAGAGGACACTTGAAGGCACAGTGGAACCTTGGGTCTCAAATGGCTCAGTTGACGAACAAATCGGAACCCGAACGCCGCAAACCCAGAAGTTAAATGCTTTGGTTTGCAAACTTTTTTCGAAAGCCGAATGCCCGATGTGGCTGTCGGCTATTGTTTCCAGGGCGCCGGCGCCAATTGGAAGCCGCACCTTGGTTTTAGAACGTTTCGGAAGTCGAATGGACTTCCGGAACGGATTACATTCGAGAACCAATGTACCACTGTACTATCAAATTCCAAATCCACATGGAAAAAAACCCTCAGCATTCTAGCAGATTCCTTACAGGACTATAATTCCACACTGTATATATCACAATAAGAGACAGCATGCCTTCAACACATGGGCATCCCATCAGATTGTTTCTGGGACAGAGTTGATCCTTGTTCTCCTTTCCTCTTGAAAGGCTACAAAATGGTTATCCTTGGGATGAGACAATATGTACATTAAAACATATACTGCAATGCCCACCATCCCTGACCATTAGCCATGCTGGCTGAGACCATCTGTATGGCCACAGATTGCCCGTCCCTGATATTTTATTTTTATGGGTTTTCCACACACATCTGCTCAGCTTCTGTGAGAACAGGATGCTTGAATAGTTGGGCCATTGGCCTGATCCAGCCGGCTCTTTTTATGTTCTTACGTTAGAGGTATGCTGCCTTTGTGCACGGCTGTTCCGCTTACCTCTCATGTTCAAGCCATCATAAACGAGTGAGTGCCTGAGCATGCGCAGAGTGCCACCCTCCCTCAGTGGTGAAATAAATAATCACTACTTTTACTTGAAGCCCTGATAGCCATCGCACCCAGCAGCTCTGTTATGTTTCGTGCACACAATAGAGCACCCTTGATGGATCAAGACCGATGAGACAATGCCACGTTGTGTTTCTGTTCCGTAGAAGTTGCTTCAACTTTCGTGCATGCAATTTCTGCTTTTGATGGAGACCTTGGCATTATGATAAGAGAAACAGGAAGAGCACTTACGGCGCCCAAACAAAAGTGAAAGCAGAACAAGTTTGGACAAAACAGCACAGCAGTGTGTCAAAGTTCCCTGGAGTCCCAATTGCACATTTCCTCCCCTGCCAGGTAGATTTCGGCAGTTCATAGTCTATGTTTTATGTGGATCTGCCCACATATAATTAATGGAAAGGTCCATCTCCTGTTCCCATTGCCGATTGATATAAGAGGTGTGCTCAGTTTGTTTTTAGGGCGTCCTTCTTTTTGCAGGGAATGGGGTGTAGTATTTTTTGGTATTAATTCCTATACTATTTTCATCATCATCATCATCATCATCATCATCATTTATAACTTATACCCCGTCCATCTGGCTGGGTTTCCCCAGCCACTCTGGGAGGCTTCCAACAAAATATTAAAAATACAATAAAACATCAAACATTAAAAACTTCCCTAAACAGGGCTGCCTTCAGGTATCTTCTAAAAGTATAAGTTATATATCATTCATAATTCCACTTCATATCATTTTCATATAATTTAATTGTGATATTATGTTTTCAATACAGTGGTACCTTGCTTCTCGAACTTAATCCGTTCCGGAAGTCCATTCGCACTCAAGCGGAAGCCGCGTCGGACGTTTGGCTTCCGAAAAACTGGAACACTCACTTCTGGATTTGCGGCGTTTGGGAGCCAAGTCGTTTGACTACCAAGGTACAACTGTAAGTCTGATTGAATTTGGTGGTGCTTACTCTCAGGCAAGTGGGTTTAGAATTGCAGCCTAAAGCAACTTTGGAGGCTGGCTGTGTCCACACTATGAACTTAGGACTTGCCTGCACCAGAGCAGAATTTGCAGTCTAGAGTAGATTTGCATCACCCTGTCTCCCCATGAATATATGGGCCTTCAGATGAGATACTTAGAATCATAGAATCATAGAATCATAGAGTTGGAAGAGACCACAAGGGCCATCGAGTCCAACCCCCTGCCAAGCAGGAAACACCATCAGAGCACTCCTGACATATGGTTGTCAAGCCTCTGCTTAAAGACCTCCAAAGAAGGAGACTCCACCACACTCCTTGGCAGCAAATTCCACTGTCGAACAGCTCTTACCCTTCCCACCCCATTGTTCTCCTGGGCCTTTTGCCCTTTAAATTCAGGGTTTTTCAGTCCTCAGAAAGTCCAAAATGGGCATGATCGAGAAACCCCATTGCACGTTGTCAGGGGTTCAGGAGCAGAGGCAAGGGCAAGGGAGGAAACAGAGAGCGAGGGGGAGGAGGCAGAAGAAAAGATGAGTGATGACGACGACCCGAGATCTCCGAGTCTTTCCAGTGAATCGGAAGATTCACAGAAAGGAGCACCAGTGGCCAGGGCAAGGGGGGAGACTAGGGGGACACCCCAGGGAGATAGAGCCAGAGGGGACTCAGAGGAGAGCAGTTGGAAATCGGGACCAGCGTCACCGCCAGAGAGCAGGGAAGAGGAAGGGAGCCAGGGATCAAACGCTGGCAGCTCACAACAGGGGGGAGGGCATGAGTCAGGAGTGGCCACACCTCCATCGGGGAGCGAAGAGACGGTTAGACGGAAGGTGGAAGGTTGGGCGCGCACGCCAAGTTCAAATGCACAGGAAGGTGGCGCAGTAGGCAGCCCGGAGAGGGAGCCAGGTCCTAAAGCCCGGCGCAAGGAGATAGGAGGGTCCGGGGGGTCCGCGTCAGAGGAATCCCGGAAGGAAGAGACCCCGGGGGGCAGAGGGACCCAGAGAAGAACAGTCAGGCGGAAAAGGTGGAGCAGGGATAGGATATTAAATTGGTGCACAAGGGGCGGAGATTCAGACGAAGCTTCGCCGATCTAAGCATAAGACGTAGAGTTGCACGCAGCAGCTTGAGAATGGAAACTGTAACTCAATAAAGACTTTTATTTTTTTTCATAATTCTTTTTATTCCATAAAGATAACATGCACACAAAAAATCAACAAAACACAAACATATAAAAGAAAAGACAAAAGTTCTCAATCGCAACAAACAAAATAGAAAGAAAAAAGAATAAAAAGCGCACAAAGTTCTTATTTCCATAGATTTTCCATAACATATTTCTTTCTTTTGAGACTTCCTTCAGCCTGGCCGCGAATCATACGAAGTCAATAAATAAGGTCACACGTTTCTTCTTTTATATTGTCGTTATGTCCATTGTTAATCTCTGTTTTCCTTATACAATACCCTTAGTCAATTACAGTACATCTCTAAACCCCCTTAGCGTTATTTGCCCATCGCTGATGTTTTCCAGATAGTTTGCATATTTTCCCCAGTCCCTGATAAACACTTGGTCTTTTATGTATCTGATCTTCCCCGTTAATTTATCTAACTCTGCGTATTCTGTTAGTTTGCACCTCCACTCCTCAACTGTTGGGGTTTCTTCCTGTTTCCATCTTTGAGCTATTAAGTTCCTTGCTGCCGTAGTTGCATAGTATATCATTCTACAATCCTCCTTTCTTATCTCTCGTTGTAATATTCCTAATAGGAAAGTTTCTGGTTTTTTCCTGAACGTGTACTTTAATATCTTTTTCAGTTCTGTATATACCTTTTCCCAGAACTGTTTTACCTTTCCGCACTCCCACCACATATGGTAGAACGTGCCTTCTGCGTCTTTACATCTCCAACACTTTTTGCTCACCTTGTACATTTTTGAGAGTTTTACAGGTGTCAGATGCCACCTATAGAACATTTTCATAACGTTTTCTTTTATCGCCGTACACGCTGTAAAATTCAATCCTTCTTTCCATAGTCTTTCCCAATCCTCATACTGTATACTGTGGCCTACGTCTTTTGCCCAACTAATCATCACTGATTTTACCTCCTCGTTTCCCAAATTCCAGTCTAGCAGCATTCTATATGCTCTCGATATATTTTTCACCTTGCTGTTTATTATTTCCGTCTGGAATTTTGAGTCGTTGTCTACATACCCTCTTTCTTTAATGTCTCTACTAAACATCTGGTTAATCTGTTGGTGACTGAACCAATCGTACACATATTCTCTAATCATCTCGTAGGGTTTAATTCTCCATTTTCCATCCACTTTAGTTACTAGTTGGTTGTATGTTACCCGGTTACCTCCCATGTTGATGGTTTTCCTGTTTATTATTTCGAGTGGTGCTAACCAATGAGGTGTTTTCGGTTCTAATATATTTTTGTATCTCTCCCACACTTCTATTATCGGTCCTCTAAAAATATGATTACTAAATCCCCTGTGTTTTTTTGTTTCAATTTTCCACATGTAGGCATGCCAGCCAAAGTGGTTGTCGAAGCCCTCCAGGTCAAGTAATTCCGTATTCTCTAGATTGACCCAATCTTTTAGCCAACTTAGACATGTCGCCTCATAGTATAGCATAAGATCTGGCAGCGCAAAACCCCCCCTTTCTTTTACATCTGTAAGTAACTTAAGTTGTATTCTGGGCTTTTTGCCCTGCCATATGAACCTCGAAACTGCTCTCTGCCATTCCTTTATAGTCTTACTTCCTTTTATTATAGGTATGGACTGGAACAAGAACATCAGTCTTGGTAGAACATTCATCTTTATCATGTTTACTCTTCCCCATAGGGATAGTTTTAGGCGTCCCCATTTCTCTAAGTCTTTCCTTATTTCCCTCCATACCGGCTCGTAATTATTTTTGTAAAGATCCATATTTTTAGATGTTATCCAAATGCCAAGATATTTAACCTTTTTTACCTTCCCTATCTGCCATTTCTGTTGGATTAATTCTGTTGTTTTTGGGTCTACATTTTTATATATCATCTTTGTTTTCGTCTTGTTTAATTTAAAACCAGCCACCTTTCCGAATGCTTCTATCTCTCTCATTATCTCTCCTATTGATGTTAATGGCTCTTCCGTCATCACTACTAAATCATCGGCAAAGGCCTTGGTTTTATATACGTTCTTACCTAGAGTCACCCCTTTTATATTTTCATTTTTCCTTATAGAGTTTAGGAGGGTTTCTAACACTGTTATAAATAGTAACGGAGAGAGGGGGCATCCTTGCCTTGTTCCCTTCCTTATCTTAATCTCTTCCGTTATTATACCATTTACAATCAGCTTAGCCTTCTGTTCCGTATATATTGCTTTCACCCCATTGTAAAAGTCACTGCCTACACCCATGTATTCTAGGTTTCTCAACATGAAATTCCAGACCACATTATCAAACGCCTTTTCGGCGTCAATAAACATCATTGTGACTTGCTTGTTAAACCTAACAGACAGAAATTCCAACATGTCCACAATGTGTCTTATGTTGTCTCTCATTTGCCGACCCGGCAGAAATCCCGCCTGATCCTTATGGATAACGTCTGCTAGTACATCTTTTAATCTTCTGGCCAGAATTCCTGCATATATCTTATAATCTACATTCAACAATGAGATTGGTCTATAATTTCTGACTTGAGTTAGATCCGAGTCTTGCTTGGGTAAGAATGTGATATACGCCTCCTTCCAGGTTCCCGGGATTTCCCCTTTCTTTAATATTATATTCATTGTCTTTTTCAAGGGTTCCACTAAAACTGCTTTCATTTCCTTATAATAGCCTGCCGTGAACCCATCTGGGCCTGGGGCTTTTCCCCTCTTCAAGTTTTTAATTACCTCCTCTATTTCCTTATTTTCAATAGGTATGTTCAGTTTTTGTTTTCCCTCCAGTGGAATTTTTTGTCCCCCTTTATTTTTCAAAAATCTTTCTATCTTCCTTTGTCCTATCTTTTCTTGGTCATTATATAAGTTGCTATAGAAACTTATAAACTCGCTCCTTATTCCTTTAGGGTCTGTTCTTTCTTCCCCCTCTACTATTATTTTATTAACTATCCCTTGTTCCTTCCTTTTTTTAATTTGCCAGGCAAGCCATTTGCCTGGTTTATTAGCATGTTCAAAGTTCCTTTGTTTAAGTCTTTTTATATTCCATTCCACCTCCCTATTTATTATTGTGGCAAATTGGGTCTGAAGAATTTTTATTCTTTCCTTTGTTTCTGAACAGTTAGGTGTCTGAACTAATTTTCGTTCGTTTATCATTATTTGTCTTAGAATTTCCTCTTTATTTCTTTCTCTGTTCCTGTTTTTTATTGCATTCTGTTGAATAAAAAATCCTCTTATGACCGCCTTACTAGCATCCCAAACTGTACTTTCTTTTGTTCCTTTGTCACAATTATCCTTAAAATATTCCGTCAATTTTTTCTTTGCCATTTCCACCACCGTTTGGTCATCCAACAGGTAGTCTTTTAATCGCCATCTATAAGATCTTTTCTCATAGCTATCCAATTCCATCTCTAATGGGTTATGGTCTGAGATTACTTTTGGTTTTATTTCTATATTTTTAATTCTTGGACATATTTCTTTTGAAATCCAGATCTGATCTATTCGAGAGAAAGATTGGTTAGGTTCTGAATAGAAGGTAAACTGCTTTTCTAACGGATGTCTCAGGCGCCAAATATCTACTAATCCACAGTTTTCTACCATAGAAAAAAAAGATTTAGGCAACTTCCCTTCTTTATTTACTCTGTCTCTGAGCCTATCCATCTCAAGTGAGACCACAGCATTCATATCCCCCATTAGAATTATTTTTTGGTCAGCGTATTCCATTAATTTTTCTTCTAGTTTCTTAAAAAATTCAGTTTTGCTGCCATTCGGAGCGTATATCCCCACTAACAATATTTTTTCTCCCTGCCAGTTAATGTTAACCGCTATCATCCTCCCCTCTTCATCTTTAAACATTAATTTAGCTTCTATCTTATTGCTGATGTACAATACCACGCCTCTTTTTTTAACCCTGTCCAGGGCTTCATACTCATTTCCCAACCGTTTATTAATTAGCACTTTTCTGTGCTTTCTGGCCACATGTGTCTCCTGGAGACAGATAACATCCAGGTTTTTCCTTTTTAAACATTGTTCAATTTTATTTCTTTTTCTCTTATCATTCACTCCGTTAACATTCCAACTCCAGATTTTTAACCCCATAACCCGTGTATTAACCTTTTGTTATTTTTAAAATTTTTTTTTTTTTTTTTTTTTTTTTATATATCTGTTATATGTTTTCTGGATCCTCTGTTTCCTCTTCTTTTTCCTCTTCCTCCTCCGACCCATCCTCCCCCCCCTCCCCCTCCTCCATCTCTTTTGATTCTTCTGGAGAGGC